>NW_020539727.1:6827791-6857018 GCF_003426905.1 Ctenocephalides felis | reverse complement strand
ACTGCATGCAGTTTATTATCTTTTTATTATAATTATTTCAATTAGTCCTTAGAAATATGAGATCATAGATAAAAGAAGAGTATATATACTCTTATTATATATATCTGAGTATATATCCGATTAGGATGATTTTATCTCATACACTTATATACTCTATATATACTTATATACACATATACAGGGCCGGTCCTGGGGTCCTTAGCGCCCGCATGCAACTTTTTTTCTAGCGCCCCCCCCCCTATTAATTTTAACTGTTTTAACAGTTTATCATTAAAATTATATAAATATTTACATATTTTCTAAAAATTAATTTTTAATTATTCTGGATTTAGTACATAAAAATTAGATTTAATTTAAAAGCGTATAAAATATATTGATTTAAAATTTATTTAGAAAATCGAAGCGATTCGCGGGTTTATTATAAGCAAATATTTTTAAATTTTCAATTATTTTTAACGTAAGTGAAATATTAATATTTGGGTTTTAAAACATTTTACTTATTTATTATGCGATTTATCCTATTGAGCAAACCATGCCCAGAGAGCTAAAATGAACTAGGTTTTCATTTTCAATCATAACACTCGTATTTCATGTTGGATTTTTTAAATTTTAATTTAATTTAATTTTTTAGCATTTACAATATCCAAAATTGCGTCGTAAACTTCTCCTTATTGATATCGTAAGAGACGAATTGTATTCATCCTTGCTTTCTCGTCATATTCATAGTATCAGTTTGTTGTTCTAAAGTTAAATTATTAACATATTTTAGAAGTATGTCCAAAAATCAGTAAAAAATGCAATAAAATTACACATTTCTTGAACTATATTGAAACCAAACTTGTTATATTTGTTATATTTGTATAATGTATTAATTCTGCATAGTTAATAATTATTAAATTCAGAGTATGGACATACTAGGTATGAAAAAGCCTTAAGATTTTTGTTACAAAGTAAATTTTGCTTCTATTTTTCATATTTGTTCCATTTCCATAACCCTAACCACGCATCTCTTCAACATTCAAAATTCATCATATGCGAAACATTTGCAATAAAAGCAAAAGTTACAATTCAATTTCACTGACTCCCCATTTTTTATTTCCCGATTATAATTTGTTTATATTTGTTAACAAGTTCCGTTTCAACTAAATTAGCTCGAAATTTTGCCATAATGCCCAATTTGTCAATAATGCCCAATAATTAATTTAATCTTTCGCAGGTTTGCGCTTATGGGATTGAACACTATATAATTTCCTTCTCGATTCTACGGTCACTTCAGAAAAACAAAATTGAATAAGTAGATTAAGCAATGAACAGAGCTGTTATTTACTAATTTGCAGAGTTATTAATCGGTTAATTGTTTTTACTGATATCACATTGCAAAATAAATAATGCTTTTTGTGTCTCCGAATCCCTATACTTAAGTTAGATTGTTTATTATAATTTATTAAGTATTCTAGATTTTATATAAATAATTCTAGATTTTCTATAAAAGAATATAAATATTATATCAAAAATTTAATTTCCGAAACTCGTTTTGGCGCCCCCTAAGGCGTGCGCCCGCATTTTTTGCATGCATCGCATGCAAGGCAGGACCGGCCCTGCACATATATATATATAGAGTATATAAGTGTATGAGAAACACTTATGAGCATTAGTGCATTTTATGCCTATAAAATATGAATTGTGAAATTCACAGTATATATTTATAATAATCTATTTGAAAATGCAAACAAAATTATTATTAATCATAAAATGAGTTAAAATCTGGCGTAATTTTCTTGTTCGTCTTACCAGAAAACTTGACAGAAATTCTATTACAAGAAATATTGGCGTCGTGTGCACCGGGCTTTAGTTAAATCTATTGGTGCATGACATCATGCCTTAAGGCATATTGCTAAAACTTCCCATATTAATTTGGGATTTTGAAAAACTTTATACTGTTTCGAAAATGTTGAAAAAAAAAATTATTTTGAGAATTTTGAAGAATTTGCCAAAACTTTGAAACTCATGTAAGTCCATACTGTTTTAGTTACAAGAATTTTCCAAAGTTAATTTATGAAATTGACTTATGAAATATGTGATATTAATATTTGAGTAGAGCTTTTAGATTGTGTTCAGTACACTAGATTTTTTTCACATGTTTCATTATTATTAATCAAAAACAACTGCTAAATATAAAGCTATTCCCATTATTAATACATTATAAAAATTAAAATATGAAAAAACAATTATATAATGATATAATATGTAACATTCTCATTGATTGTCAATACAAACATATTATGTGATATTACTGTATATTTTTATACCATTTATACATTCTATTACAGGTGAAGGTACTTAATTTATAACATTTTTCAGAATATTTAAAATCAATGTAACAAATATGTAAATTTCATTTATTTTCATTACGCTTTCGTCTATGCAATGCCATGTGTGTCTGCAAACCCTTCGATTTAGTAAATCCTTTATTGCATATTTCGCACTTATAAGGATTCTCTCTATGATGAATCAACATATGTTTTTTCAGACTACTTAATTGTGTGAATGTCTTATTGCATATATTGCATTCAAGGCTACAAACTCCACTGTGAATTAGCAAGTGACGTTTCAAGATACCTAATTTTGTAAATGTCTTATTGCAAAGATTGCATTTATGGGGACGCTTGTGAATGACCATGTGGTTTTTCAGATTAGCTGAAAGTTTGAATGTCTTATTGCATATATTGCATTCATAAGAGTGTACATCACTGTGAATGATCATGTGTTTTTTCAGATAACTTAAATGTGTAAACGTCTTATTACAAATATTGCATTTATGGGAGCGCTCGCGAGTGTGAATAAGCATGTGTCTTTTCAGAAAACCTAAGTGCGTGAATTTCTTATTGCATATACTGCATTCATAGGGGCATACTCCGCCGTGAATGACTATGTGACGTTTTAGGGCACCAAAATCTTTGAATGTCCTATTGCATATATCGCATTCATGAGGACGTATTTCATTGTGTATCAGCATATGACTTTTCAGATTACCTAATTGATTGAATGTCTTTTCACAAATATTGCATTTATGGGGGCGTACTCCTTTGTGAATTAGCATGTGTATTTTCAAATTACTTAAGTATGCGAATGACCTATTGCATATATTGCACTTATGCGGATGCACATCACTGTGAACAAGCATGTGCCTTTTCAATTTACTTAATTCCATGAATGTTTTTTATTGCATATATTGCACTCATGCGGGCGTACTCCACTGTGAATGAGCATGTGCCTTTTCAGTTTACTTAATTGCGTGAACGGCTTATTGCATATATTGCATTCATGAAGAGATAGTCCTTCATGCAACAGCATGTGATTTTTTAGATGACCTAATTGTTTGTAAGTCTTATGGCAGACATCACATTTAAAGGGTCGTTCTTCAGAATGTGCAATCATGTGTGCTTTCAACTGTTTTGTTAGTTTGAAAGTTTTATGACAGATTTCGCATTCGAAAGGACGTTCTTTGCTTTGACTAGGCATGTGACTGACCATATGCTCTTTTAATTGATCAGGTTCTGCAAATAATCCAGTATTATCACATGTCTCGATTGGCTCCTGTTTGACTTCTTCTTCTATAGTCACTTCGGAATTCATGAATCTTTCTAAACATGTTTCATGGTCTTCAGGGCACGATTCAGATTTAACAATATCATCAAGAATATCAAATTGATCCTCAATTTCGCATTTAATATCTTCTTCTGAATATTCTGGTGGTTCAATTTTAATTTTCTGATCATTCATAGACATAATTGTGTCTTCTGACATGTTTAAATTATTCACTACTTATACTCATTTACGGAACTTATAAATATTTGTGGTCTAAATAATAATTTAGTTTAATCAACAATAATTTTCAACACAATGATGATTTCAACATTTATCGTTTGACATTTGAAGCATAGAGCAAATTTTAGAAAGATGAGTCATTGATCACTTCACTTTGATATACTAACAAATGGCGCGTATTTTCAAATTCAATACGGTTCTCTATATCTCAACTGTCAACAAATAATTTAACAATTCTAGAATGAATAATTCCTAGATAATAAAATAATTTGGGTTAAGCTATTGGTGCATGGCATCGTGCGTTAACGCATATTGCTGAAACTTCACGTATTAATTTGGAATTTTGAAAAACTTCATGCTGTTTTAAAAATGTTGAAAAAAATTTGAATTTTTGAGAATTTGCCAAAACTTTGAAACCTATTTGATTAAGTGTATACTGTTTTAGTTACAAGAATTTTCAAAAGTTTATTTAAGAAATTGACTAATGAAATATGCAATTTTAATATTCGAGCAGATCTTTTAGTGTAGATTGTGTTCAGACACTAGATTTTTTTCACATGTTTCATTATGATTAAAAAAAAAAACAACTGCTCAATATAAAGCTGGTTAAAGTGGCTATGGAAAGCGGAATCAATGTTTGGTAATTCTCATTATTAATACTTTATAAAATTTAAAATATGAAAAACAATTATAGAATAGTGTAATATGTAACAATTGCATTGATTGTCAATACAAACATTTACTGTATATTTTATACCATTTATATATTCTATTACAGGTAAAGGTGTTTACTTTATAACATTTTGCAGAATATTTAAAATCAATGTAACAAATATGTTTATTTCATTTATTTTCATCATGCTTCAGACTATGAAGTGGCATATGTTTTTTCAAATCCTTCGATATAGTAAATCCTTCATTGCATATTTCACATTCATAACGATGCTCTCTATCATGAATCAGTGTATGTGTTCTCAAACTGACTAATTGTGTGAATGTCTTATTGCATATATCACATTCATAGGGACGTAGTCCACTGTGAATGACCAAGTGACGTTTCAGACTACCTAATTCTGTAAATGTCTTATTGCATACATGGCATTTATGAGGGCGCTCACCACTATGAATAACCATGTGTCTTTTCAGATTACCTGAAAGTGCAAATGTTTTATTGCATATATTGCATTCATGGGGCCGTACTCCACTATGAATGACCATGTGATCTTTCAGATGGCTTAATTGTTTGAATGTCTCATTGCATATATTGCATTCATGAGGGCGTACCCCGCTATGCAACGTCATGTGATATTTTAGATGACCTAATTGTTTGTAAGCCTTATGGCAGATATCACATTTAAAGGGTCGATCTTCAGAATGTGTAATCACGTGTGTTTTCAACTGTTTTGCTAGTTTGAAAGTCTTGTGACAGATTTCGCATTCGAAAGGACGTTCTTTGTTTTGACTAGGCATGTGAGTGACCATATGCTCTTTTAATTGATCAGATTCTACAAATAATCCAGTATTATCACAAGTATCGATTGGCTCCTGTTTGACTTCTTCTTCTATAGTCACTTCGGAATTCATGAATCTTTCTAAACATGTTTCATGGTCTTCAGGGCACGATTCAGATTTAACAATATCATCAAGAATATCAAATTGATCCTCAATTTCGCATTTAATATCTTCTTCTGAATATTCTGGTGGTTCAATTTTAATTTTCTGATCATTCATAGACATAATTGTGTCTTCTGACATGTTTAAATTATTCACTACTTATACTCATTTACGGAACTTATAAATATTTGTGGTCTAAATAATAATTTAGTTTAATCAACAATAATTTTCAACACAATGATGATTTCAACATTTATCGTTTGACATTTGAAGCATAGAGCAAATTTTAGAAAGATGAGTCATTGATCACTTCACTTTGATATACTAACAAATGGCGCGTATTTTCAAATTCAATACGGTTCTCTATATCTCAACTGTCAACAAATAATTTAACAATTCTAGAATGAATAATTCCTAGATAATAAAATAATTTGGGTTAAGCTATTGGTGCATGGCATCGTGCGTTAACGCATATTGCTGAAACTTCACGTATTAATTTGGAATTTTGAAAAACTTCATGCTGTTTTAAAAATGTTGAAAAAAATTTGAATTTTTGAGAATTTGCCAAAACTTTGAAACCTATTTGATTAAGTGTATACTGTTTTAGTTACAAGAATTTTCAAAAGTTTATTTAAGAAATTGACTAATGAAATATGTAATTTTAATATTCGAGCAGATCTTTTAGTGTAGATTGTGTTCAGACACTAGATTTTTTTCACATGTTTCATTATGATTAAAAAAAAAAAACAACTGCTCAATATAAAGCTGGTTAAAGTGGCTATGGAAACCGGAATCAATGTTTGGTAATTCTCATTATTAATACTTTATAAAATTTAAAATATGAAAAACAATTATAGAATAGTGTAATATGTAACAATTGCATTGATTGTCAATACAAACATTTACTGTATAGTTTATAACATTTATATATTCTATTACAGGTAAAGGTGTTTATAACATTTTGCAGAATATTTAAAATCAATGTAAACAAATATGTTTATTTTCATTCATTTTCATCACGCTTCCCTCTATGAAGTGCCATGTGTGTCTGCAAATCCTTGGATTTAGTAAATCTTTTATTGCATATTTCACATTTATAAGGATGTTCTCTGTGATGAATCCACATATGTGTTCTCAAGCTGCTTGATTGTGTGAATGTCTTGTTGCATATATCACATTCATAGGGACGTAGACCACTGTGAATGACCAAGTGACGTTTCAGACTACCTAATTCTGTAAATGTCTTATTGCATACATGGCATTTATGAGGGCGCTCACCACTATGAATAACCATGTGTCTTTTCAGATTACCTGAAAGTGCAAATGTTTTATTGCATATATTGCATTCATGGGGCCGTACTCCACTATGAATGACCATGTGATCTTTCAGATGGCTTAATTGTTTGAATGTCTCATTGCATATATTGCATTCATGAGGGCGTACCCCGCTATGCAACGTCATGTGATATTTTAGATGACCTAATTGTTTGTAAGTCTTATGGCAGACATCACATTTAAAGGGTCGTTCTTCAGAATGTGCAATCATGTGTGCTTTCAACTGTTTTGTTAGTTTGAAAGTTTTATGACAGATTTCGCATTCGAAAGGACGTTCTTTGCTTTGACTAGGCATGTGACTGACCATATGCTCTTTTAATTGATCAGGTTCTGCAAATAATCCAGTATTATCACATGTCTCGATTGGCTCCTGTTTGACTTCTTCTTCTATAGTCACTTCGGAATTCATGAATCTTTCTAAACATGTTTCATGGTCTTCAGGGCACGATTCAGATTTAACAATATCATCAAGAATATCAAATTGATCCTCAATTTCGCATTTAATATCTTCTTCTGAATATTCTGGTGGTTCAATTTTAATTTTCTGATCATTCATAGACATAATTGTGTCTTCTGACATGTTTAAATTATTCACTACTTATACTCATTTACGGAACTTATAAATATTTGTGGTCTAAATAATAATTTAGTTTAATCAACAATAATTTTCAACACAATGATGATTTCAACATTTATCGTTTGACATTTGAAGCATAGAGCAAATTTTAGAAAGATGAGTCATTGATCACTTCACTTTGATATACTAACAAATGGCGCGTATTTTCAAATTCAATACGGTTCTCTATATCTCAACTGTCAACAAATAATTTAACAATTCTAGAATGAATAATTCCTAGATAATAAAATAATTTGGGTTAAGCTATTGGTGCATGGCATCGTGCGTTAACGCATATTGCTGAAACTTCACGTATTAATTTGGAATTTTGAAAAACTTCATGCTGTTTTAAAAATGTTGAAAAAAATTTGAATTTTTGAGAATTTGCCAAAACTTTGAAACCTATTTGATTAAGTGTATACTGTTTTAGTTACAAGAATTTTCAAAAGTTTATTTAAGAAATTGACTAATGAAATATGTAATTTTAATATTCGAGCAGATCTTTTAGTGTAGATTGTGTTCAGACACTAGATTTTTTTCACATGTTTCATTATGATTAAAAAAAAAAACAACTGCTCAATATAAAGCTGGTTAAAGTGGCTATGGAAAGCGGAATCAATGTTTGGTAATTCTCATTATTAATACTTTATAAAATTTAAAATATGAAAAACAATTATAGAATAGTGTAATATGTAACAATTGCATTGATTGTCAATACAAACATTTACTGTATATTTTATACCATTTATATATTCTATTACAGGTAAAGGTGTTTACTTTATAACATTTTGCAGAATATTTAAAATCAATGTAACAAATATGTTTATTTCATTTATTTTCATCATGCTTCAGACTATGAAGTGGCATATGTTTTTTCAAATCCTTCGATATAGTAAATCCTTCATTGCATATTTCACATTCATAACGATGCTCTCTATCATGAATCAGTGTATGTGTTCTCAAACTGACTAATTGTGTGAATGTCTTATTGCATATATCACATTCATAGGGACGTAGTCCACTGTGAATGACCAAGTGACGTTTCAGACTACCTAATTCTGTAAATGTCTTATTGCATACATGGCATTTATGAGGGCGCTCACCACTATGAATAACCATGTGTCTTTTCAGATTACCTGAAAGTGCAAATGTTTTATTGCATATATTGCATTCATGGGGCCGTACTCCACTATGAATGACCATGTGATCTTTCAGATGGCTTAATTGTTTGAATGTCTCATTGCATATATTGCATTCATGAGGGCGTACCCCGCTATGCAACGTCATGTGATATTTTAGATGACCTAATTGTTTGTAAGTCTTATGGCAGACATCACATTTAAAGGGTCGTTCTTCAGAATGTGCAATCATGTGTGCTTTCAACTGTTTTGTTAGTTTGAAAGTTTTATGACAGATTTCGCATTCGAAAGGACGTTCTTTGCTTTGACTAGGCATGTGACTGACCATATGCTCTTTTAATTGATCAGGTTCTGCAAATAATCCAGTATTATCACAAGTATCGATTGGCTCCTGTTTGACTTCTTCTTCTATAGTCACTTCGGAATTCATGAATCTTTCTAAACATGTTTCATGGTCTTCAGGGCACGATTCAGATTTAACAATATCATCAAGAATATCAAATTGATCCTCAATTTCGCATTTAATATCTTCTTCTGAATATTCTGGTGGTTCAATTTTAATTTTCTGATCATTCATAGACATAATTGTGTCTTCTGACATGTTTAAATTATTCACTGCTTTACTCATTTTACTAAATAATTTCACTGCTTATAAATGTTTATAAAAGTAATTGTGGGAGAAATAATAATTTAGTTTAATCAACAATAACTTTCCATTAATTTCCTTATCTATGTTTCCATTTGTAATTTGGCATTTGAAGCATAGAGTACTCTTTTAGAAAGATGAGACATTGACCACTTCACTTTGATATAACATGTGGCGCGTATTTTCAAATTTAATATGATAATTTGAAACTGTCTTCAGATAATTTTTTAACAATTCTAGAATGATTAATTCCTAGATAATGAAATAATTTCAGATTATTAGTTAAGCTATTGGTGAATGACACCGTGCCATAACGCAAATTGCTGAAACTTAATTTTTGTAACACTTCTTAAATTCTAAAAGTTCTTAAATTTCAGCTAGTTTTTACTAATGTAAACATATAATATTCGGAATAAAAATTAAAAGTTATTTGAAATAAAAAAAAACTAAAAATATGTACCTAATTCATGTACATATTGCAAACTATAAAAAGTCCGCATTTCAACTACGAATTATTCAGTATCCAAGTGCATAAAACATTTTTGACTAAATTTTAGTGAATTTTATCTAATTTTTACTAATGTCAACATATTTTACTGTTCGAAATGAAGATTAAAAGTTATTTGAAGAAATCTAAAAAAATGCTCCTCATTCATGTATTGCAAATTATAAAATTACTGAAGTACACATTTTAACTATGAATTATACAAAATTTCAATATTCAAGTGTATATTACAGTTTTTACCAAATTTTAGTAAATTTATCTAGTTTTTGCTGATGAGAATAAATTATAAAGTTCGAAATAAAAATCAAAAGTTATTTTAAATAAAGTCAAAAATGTTCTAATGCAATGAAGTCTGCATTTCAACTAGGAATTATTTAAAATTTCAATATCCCAGTATAAAAAACGATTTCAACTGGCCTTTTGTAAATTTTATCTGGATTTTGTAATGTACAAAAAAAAAAAAATTAAAAGTTTTTTGAAGAAAATTAAAAAATGTTCTAAGATCATTTATTTATAGCAAATGTTCAAGTCACTGAAGTCGAAAATTTGACTCCGAATTATTTAAAATTTTAGTATGTAAGTGTAAATAATAGAGGTTATACCAGGTTTTATTAAAATTTATCTAGTTTTTACTGAAGTATATAGAGGATAGCGGCCGGAATAAAATTTCCAAGTTATTCAAAGAAATGTTAGTAAATGTCCAATATTCACGCATAACTAAATACTCATCACCATTAACATACAACAATTTTCCCTAGCTTTTAAATAAATCTAGCTTATACGAAAGTATACAAATAAAATGTTCGGAATAAACAGTTTGTTGTTTTAGAAATATCTTAACTTTAAAGGGTCTGGGCGTGTTTCCATACAGAATTGGCCCCACCCTGGTATTTAAATTATTTTGATGCCATTTTATAGGTATTTTCGAGAAAATTCGATATACCAAATTTCAAATCCGTAGCTCATCATTTGGCCGAGATATCAGTGAAAACATGTGAAAGTGGCCCCTTTTTCAAACTCACTTTTTGTTGGAAATATGAGAGATATCGAAAAACTGTTTACGTCATTCTATTTGTACTGATCTTGTCTATATTATTTATAATGAATAATGTTAAAAAATTGTCATTTACTGCATGAAAAGTTGAAAATAAGTTTTTATTTGAAATTTTCGACCAGTACGGTTAATTTGACTACTTTCTAAATAGCATCATTTTAAAGCCTGTATATTTTAATTTTATTATCCAAATTATATTTGAATCGAAGTGGAACTTTTTATAAAAAGTTGAAAAAAACCGAAGGTAGTACACGCGGAACCCGTAGAATATCTGTGTAAGCGTCTCTCAATAGCAAACCAGTGCACATTATGCGCTTGGCGCGCATCGGAACATATTCTATATAAAGGTAATACTTATTTAAAAAATAAAATTAGATATATACATTTATGTCTTTTATATTCATATATTTATGTATATAATTATTGTGGTTATATATTTATATACAATGTTTTTTTTTGTTTTGAAATTATACCTAAAACTTTATTTGCTTTTTATATTTTATATTGTTAATGTATATTATTTTATAACGATAGAAATACATAAATAAATAGTCACTATATTTACCATAGTAATATGGAAGTTGAGTTACGAAGTTATTAAGACACTTTTAATCGTAGTCGCTATTATTGTTAAAAGAAACTGTTTAACTTGTTATTAACATTGTTAATAGAAACTTTTTAAACACTTGTTTATTGCAGATTTTGCAATTTTCCAGCATTATTGTTTCTATTAAGTTTATAATTATGAAATTACTAAAATACCCACTAAACCACCAAAGCTCTCACTAAAATAACAATGGATTTGAATCAGAAAAAATCTAAATACAGATTTCACACAGAACACAAAAAAGCAAACAACTAAAATAAAATAACTCTGATATCTATGATAGTAATTACTGAAACATTATATTTTCTGATAGATTATTATAAATTCTTGAAGTAACTATACTGGAAGCAGCTTAAACACAAACTGATGCATTTTTTAAAATAAAATTAAGTAACAAAGCTAGAGCATTTCAAATTATTAAGAATTTTTTATATTATATTCTTCTATCTTTGTCATATCTTTATCGATACTGCAATAATACAGAGTAAAGAACGTATTTTTATCTCAATATTCCAATTGTTATTCAAAGAATAATTGTATATTTAGTTTTTATTGTGAGTGAATGATTGAATGCATCATTATTTGTATACACAAAATATAAATATAAAAGACATAATATTTATAACAGAAAGAACTACAGTTTCTATTAACAATGATAGCGACTACGATTAAAAGTGTCTTAATAACTTCGTAACTCAACTTCCATATTACTATGGTAAATATAGTGACTATTTATTTATGTATTTCTATCGTTATAAAATAATATACATTAACAATATAAAATATAAAAAGCAAATAAAGTTTTAGGTATAATTTCAAAACAAAAAAAAACATTGTATATAAATATATAACCACAATAATTATATACATAAATATATGAATATAAAAGACATAAATGTATATATCTAATTTTATTTTTTAAATAAGTATTACCTTTATATAGAATATGTTCCGATGCGCGCCAAGCGCATAATGTGCACTGGTTTGCTATTGAGAGACGCTTACACAGATATTCTACGGGTTCCGCGTGTACTACCTTCGGTTTTTTCAACTTTTTATAAAAAGTTCCACTTCGATTCAAATATAATTTTGGATAATAAAATTAAAATATACAGGCTTTAAAATGATGCTATTTAGAAAGTAGTCAAATTAACCGTACTGGTCGAAAATTTCAAATAAAAACTTATTTTCAACTTTTCATGCAGTAAATGACAATTTTTTAACATTATTCATTATAAATAATATAGACAAGATCAGTACAAATAGAATGACGTAAACAGTTTTTCGATATCTCTCATATTTCCAACAAAAAGTGAGTTTGAAAAAAGGGGCCACTTTCACATGTTTTCACTGATATCTCGGCCAAATGATGAGCTACGGATTTGAAATTTGGTATATCGAATTTTCTCGAAAATACCTATAAAATGGCATCAAAATAATTTAAATACCAGGGTGGGGCCAATTTTGCATGGAAACACGCCCATACCCTTTTGCTAATTATCAAAACACTAAATATACTAAATACTATAATACTAAATTAAAGACAATTGAAAAATCAATTGAAGATAAACAAAAAATACAAGCAAACTCTATTAATCCACATGTAAACTGATGTTAAAGTTACTAGTATTCAAAAGCATAAAAACATCCTGCGCGCTGATAAGCATCAGTCCTCAAAGAGCATATTTTTATTCTGCCCGCCTATAGTGTGTTAATACTTTATAAAAATTAAAATATGAAAAACAATTATAGAATAATGTAATATGTAACAATTGCCTTGATTGTCTATACAAACATATGTGATATTCATTGTAAATTTTATACCATTTGTACATTCTATTACACGTAAAGATACTTTATAACATTTTTCAAAATATTTAAATTCAATGTAATTTGTTTATATTTTATTTATCTTCATCATGCTTCAGACTATGAAGTGCCATGTGTTTCTTCAAATCCTTTGATTGAATAAATTCCTTATTGCAAATTTCACATTTATAAGTATGCTCTCTGTTATGTTTCAGCAAGTGTTTTTTGAGAAAACTTAATTGTGTGAATGTCTTATTGCATATGCTGCATTCATGGTAAGGTCGTTCTCCACTGTGAATGAACATGTGACGTTTCAGACTACCAGATTCTGTAAAAGTCTTATTGCATACATCACATTCATGACGGCGTATTCCACTGTGAATGAGCAAGTGACGTTTCAGACTACCTAGTTCTGTGAATGTCTTATTGCATATAGTGCATTCGTGTGGACGCTCGCCACTGTGAATGACCATGTGATTTTTCAGATTACCTGAATGTGCGAATGTCTTATTGCATATATTGCATTCATGGGGTCGTTCTCCACTATGAATAACCATGTGAACCCTCAGATGACCTAATTGTGTGAATGATTTATTGCATATGGTGCATTCATAGGGGCGCACACCACTATGAATAAGCATGTGACTTTTCAGATGACCTAATCGTATGAATGATTTATTACAAATATTGCATTCATGGGGGCGTTCTCCTTTGTGCATCAACGTGTGACTATTCATATGTAATTTCAACCCTTTTGATACTTTGAAAGTTTTATGACAGATTTCGCATTCGAAAGGACGTTCTTTGCTTTGACTAGGCATGTGAACGACCATATGCTCTTTTAATTGATCAGATTCTGCAAATGATTGATTACAAATGTCACATACACAACGTGGTGTATCGATTGGCTCCTGTTTGATTTCTTCTATTGTCACTTCAGAATTCATGAATCTTTCTAAACACATTTCATCTTTCTCAGATTTAACATTATCATCAAGAACATCAACTTGATCCTCAATTTCGCATTTAATGTCTTCTGAATACTCTGATGGTTCAATTTTAATTTTCTGACAGTTTATAGGCATAATTGTGTCTTCTGACATTTTGAATATATTCACTGCTCACAATCACGAAATAATTTAAATAATTTCAAATATTTACGAAAATTTTTTGTGGTTTAAAGAATAATTTAGTTTAATCAACAACAATTTTCGACATTATAAAGATTTCTACAATTATTATTTGACATTTGAAGCATAGAGTATGCTTTTAGAAAGATGAGACACTTTGAAATTTAACAAGTGGCGCGTATTTTCAAATTCGATTTGGTTCTCTGTGTCTAAAGAGAAACTATGTTCTGTGAGTATTGTTTATATATTACATATATATAATATATTACATATATATATATATATATATATATATATATATATATATATGAGTAATTTCTTCAAGGGCAATACATCAAATAAAAGGCAAAGATTTAGAAGTTAAACGTTTCGACATAGGATTTTATGTCATCATCAGTGGATATAAATAAGGTCTTAAATCCGTAACTAGCATATGGCACATAATTTTGCACTATCATATATACAACAACTTGTTTTTTTTGGTTTTTGTTGAACAAAGCATAGCAAAATATTTGTGAAATATAATATATTTTGCACGGAAAAAGTAGTTTATGCGTACATTCCCGAGGCAGTAGACTACTACTACGTTGACTACTGCCTCGGGAATGTATATAAATACATAGAATAAAATATGTTTCTACTCACATAAAACATCAACTTGTATATCATGAGGCGCTTTTCCTTTACCAACATTATTCGTAAGTTCACATACGTAAGTTCCTATGTCAGTTCTGGACGAATTTTTAATCTGAAGGGCCTGATGTTCTGTTGTACCACCATCATATCGACCACTTGACATATTTATAGGTTTTCCGTTATGAAGCCTAAATAAAAAAGACAATTTTTCAAATTATAGACTATGAAAATTATTAGTTGGTAAAACAGAGGGGGATAAACACAGAACAAATGTGATTTACCCGGTTTAAGTGTTTAACATGCTCAACAAAAGGTGTATGTTACTGGTTATCTAAGTGAAAATATATCATTTATTCATCTACTCATCTACTTTCATTCAGGTTTTCCATTTATATAATTCTTATCTATAATTACAACTAGGGGTAAATTTACATGCACGGTTAGTGGCGCCCCTTGAAGTGTGGAAACAATTAACATTGATGTAATGATGTAAGTTTTTATGGTCATAATAATAAACTTGCAAAGCTACTAGAAGGCTGGAGTTTAAAATTAATTGAAAATTTGATTTTTTTTCTCTATGGAATTATTATTATGTAGTTATAATTATTATTTTTTTATATATTCTTACCATACAACTTGGTCCAATGAAGCAGGGTTGGATTCGTATTCGCAAAATAGTAAAATATCTGCTGTTTCATTACGGTTATGGATAATGGTCTCACTTTTACAACAGGTGGATCTGTAAAAAAATGTATAAATTTATTATAAACAAAATAAAAACACTTAATGGATAATAATTAAAATTCATGCTCTCAAAAGCTTAAATAATTTTTTTTTTTTTTTTATAATTTTATTTGAACAGCGATCAGAACTTATGGGTTCTATGAGATGTTGTGATTAATATCTTACAAACTACGTTTGTTTTTTACAGATGACAACCCAAACAGTTGTCACATCTCTGTATGATAAATTTTTATTACAATCTCCGTAATAGGGCAAGTATGGTGCAACAATGCCGGGTGATGGCTATTTCCACTTGGAAACATATTGCTATTTATATTTCCAAGTGAAAATCGTTGTCACTGCTGCCTGACAACAGGCTGCTCGAAGTGGGTAACGAACCCGGGACCTCTGAAACAAGCCCCGTCGCTCTTAACTGCTTACCTACGGGCGAGCCTTAAAAATTAATATTAACCAAAAAAATGGATAGAAACAAAAGTTGTAATTAAAATAATTTACTAATGTGTTCAAGAAAAGCAGTTTTGTCAGTACGTACCTAGATCTACCTACCAATTAGAATTATTGATTTCAGTACAAAACTGTCCATTTTGTATGATAAATCTATGAAACCATGTAACGTAACTGTTAAGTAATGAACAAAACAAAGTATCTACGTTGAGGCCGATTGAAGTTTGCAACTATACGTAACATTTACGTTTTATTAACGTAAATATTAAATACGTAAATGACGAAAAATGATTAACGTGTAAGTAAACTATTAAGTAGTTTAAATATTCTCCAAGAATAAAATGAACTTACATCGTACATCCAGCAATATAGAATCATGTATGGGTTTATCAATGTCTTCTCGAATCACCACATTGTCGGCTTCACATCGAAAATTTTGGCCATTTTCATATCTCGTTCCAGTGAATACCATTTGACTCAGAGTTTCAAAAGTGCCATCATCCTTAAAAAAAGTATAAAAATTAAAACTTTATTTTTATTCTCTATTTTATTTACCCAAGTTAAGGACATTTAGTCAATTTGGGGAGTTTACTATTGTCAGCCATAAAGGGAGATTGTATACTAAATTGACATGTTAAAACATTATGAATAAAATGTATAAAAATTATTATTGCGATGCTACGCGTTTTTCAACTTTCAGATGTGTTTTAGTTCAAGTTCAAGTTTCGGACTACAAAAATTGTAAAGCAAAATTAAGTAATATAATCAATTGACATTAACAAACAAAATTTCCAGGTTAGGACTATTTGAAGTATTTTGATACAGTATTTTTAAAAGTGATGTATTAAACTACCCTTAACCGGTACGCAAGTTTTGCATTTAACCTAAAACTACGCGAGTTTCTAGTCAGTGTGCAAAACGCCGTACCGGTTTTATCTTCGGCATATATTTATTAATAAAAAATTTATTTAATTTTTTTTCTTCATAATAGTTTGTGGTTATCCATGAAAATTTAAAAAGTACCGGTAACCCCCACATAACACGGTACTTCTATAACGGATTTGCTGTGCAGAAGTTAAGTAATTTGATATTTATTAAATTCTAGAATCATGCGAGCAATACCTTTCATATTTTTTAAACAAAGATTATTTAAATAAAATAAGCATAAAAGTTTGATAAAGATAGCTGCATATGTTAAATATATATGATCGCCCTGAATAGCACTTATTTGTTAGTTATGACGAACAAAAATCGTATAATTAATGTAATATATGTTATTTCCCAAAAAAAATTAATAAGCGAATAACGAATAACGAATAAAAATATTCGTTATAAAATCATCATTTGTGGCATAACCTCTCCTCGCTAGTTTTTTGGAACGTACCTACCGTGTTATACGGGGGTTACCGATATATTAAATATGTCTTATTAGTGAAGATATTACGTATTTTTAAAAAACTTAAGGAGGTTATATCCCAATTTAAATTAAATTTTAATATGACTTATTAAATCAATAGTTATTATTATACAGCAAACTTGATTAATTTAATGTAGTTTATTAAATTTAAACTATGGGCAGAGTTAAATTTTATTTATATTATTAATATTGTTTGAAATTATGTTATTAAATTTAAATTGTAGACAAACTAAAATTTTATTTAGTGTTGTATCAATTATTTATGAAAATTAATTTAAATTGTAGACAAACTAAAATTTTATTTAAGTATTATAAATATATTTTATTAAAGTATTATAAAATTAATTATATATTAATTATGAAGGAGAAGCTCATGTTTTCATCAAATTATCTGATTTCAAAAATTCTTCAGCTGTTCTATGTATCTCCATGAGGACTATCGTTTGTCACTTTTGTACGACGATCGGCCGAGCCGTTTCTTTGTAATTTGAAAAAAAAGTGTTAAACTTTTCGTCCACATTTAAGCTCATACTGCCGAATTAGTTTTAAAAAGTCAAAAACTGTTCGAATCAAATTAATTGGGAATGATACTGATTAGTTTTAGGTGAAAATCTACCGAGCCGTTTTCTTATAATTTATTTTCTTATAACTGATGAAAAAAAAAGCCGATTCTTATGGAATTTTTTTGGCGATATATACCATGGTCTTATAGAACTCACGGAAATATTACGACCTTATAACAAGTAATTTAATTTTAAAAATTCATCAAAGTTTAAGAAAATGAGTAGTTTTTTTGACGTTAGTTAAATATAAATTAGACGATTTACTTGGTATAACGATAGGGTACTTGGTTGTAATGAACATACTAAACCATTGAAGTCCTACGGAAATTGTTGATTTGTGAAAATTTGCTTTTAGAAAATACACCTAGTTAACGTGTTCGTTCGTTTTCAATTATGTGTAATAAATCCATTTGGAATACTTTTAATCACTCAAAAGTTAATTTATTTTTATTGATCAAGTCGATTATTTAAAAATATCGGGAAGTTTATGTAACTTGGCTCAAGGCAAAATACCAATAACACCTAGTTACATTTTATTATTTACCTTTTCAGTTGTTCCAGTTGTGATGATATTATCATCGACCAGCCTGGTGTTATTGTACCAAGTAACATTGGCGGCAGGCCTAGCTCCTTGAACGATGCACTGTAAGGTGACTCTGGTGCCTTGGACAACATGGTGTTGGACACCGGTCACACTGATTTTTGTGGGACGAACTGTAAAAGAAAATTTTCATAATTTTTATGATAACAAATATTACAAAATCTTCTTTAATATATTAACTCTTTCTATTCGTGAAATGCAAAATTAATATGTATTTTGACTCCAGAGAGACATCCGAGTGGAAAGGGTTGAATTTCAATTCATCATAAAAATCAGTTATTTTGGGAATAAATGAAAAAAAGTACTCTGAAATACCCAATTTGTATTTCAGTTGGTATTTCAATTTTGATTAATTAAATTAGACATTACAGACATAAATTTTTTAAATAAATATATGGTCCGTTAAGTGAATATTTTGTACAAAATTATTTGTTTGCTATATAGAAGATAGAAGCTTGACAAAATATATATTAATATTAATTATAATATATTACAAGAAATACTTGCATCGTATGCATCGGGCTTAAGTCGGTTAATATTTTACAATAAACAGAAATTTTCTTACCTTGTAAATCTAAGATGACACTTTCGGTCCTCATTCGTTTAAGTGCTGGAGATTCAACGATGCAGTCAATTTTGCATTCAGGTGTTCTCTACTTAGAGTCAAAGACAATTCTGAACGAGATGTGAATACTCCATCATGTTCTGCGATATTGTCAGAACCTGGAACAAATTAATAGTTAAAATTAATCAAATTTATATCAACAATAATTATAACACTCAAGTTAGCGAGGCCAGAGACACTTTACCATTTTTATATATATACTACATGACCCGACAGACGTTGTCCTGTACCGACGTCTACAATTCGAAAGTTCCAAATTTTTTAATATCCTATCATATATTTTTTAATATCATATTTGATGTCCTGCCCTCGTGATTCATTTATGGTCTTAGCATAAGCAGTATAAGAAATTCACAAAATAATAATATTGTATCGGCGGTAAAAGAACAATTTCACACTTGATTTTACCACACAACATAATTGCTTCAATAATTTAGTCTATGATTTTCATAATCTCATACGATATATTAGTTGCATATTGGCCATCATAATTTCAAAAGTACATTTTTCTTACTATTAATTTAATAAACATTATTGTTATGTTCAAATCTTAGGTGAATTAATTTGTAAAATCTAGTTCATATGTGCACTCTTCAATCTAAAATCAACTTGCTAAATATTCCATATCCAATGATTATTTTTGAGCAGGAATATTTTTTTGTATTGATAAACAATTTAGTAAAGAAAACCAAAATGCGACATGCATACGTTTAAAAAAATGTATATGCAATTTTGAACTTATTGCCATATTTATTAAACTGAATTATATAATGTCATCTGCCAAACATGTACTGTCGACTGTATTTTATATTATTTTAATTCCTGGCAAATCTCAGCTGTTTTACGGCAACAATAATGTAAAGATTACATTTTTCTTGTATATTATATTCTAATATTATCTAGGCTCATAATTTCAGCTAAATTCAAATTTCAAGTGAATTAACCTTTCTAGCAGATTATAGTTCAAATGTCTTCAATATCAAACAATGATATGTGTTTTTTGTAATTTTGCCATTTATTTATATAATATTGCTATAGTTTATTGTTCATCAAATCTTACAAGTTTCCTTTAACAAACTCTAAAAAAAATTATCAAAATCCGAATAGCCGTTTAGGAAAAGTATCAAATTATACACCAGTACAGAAGAATTTTATATATAAGATCTAAGATCAGGACAATTATATTCTTTAAGTCATCAGGGCTATAATTTTGATCCCCATTTTATATGGAGGATCAAATATGGCGTGGTAAAAGCTAAAAAGAGATACTTCTACTTCCATAAATGAGATCTCTAACTATATTGTCACTATTTTGTTCTATAAGATCTTTAAAAAAAATTTATAATTTCTAACCAATAAGATCTTATATGCGTCTGAATAATCTATAACACTATCAATATTAGATATACATCATTATGAAGAAAATCTGAACATATAAAAAGGCAACATTAAGGATTTTTGAAGAAGGTGCATCATAAACGATTGCAAAATTTGTACTTCGTGCAACGGAAGGTTAAATTCTCATTGCTAGTAAATTTTCTCTCCTCCTTACAATTGAAATATCATTACATAATACCGAGCAGCATATTATGGTTTCCAGTAAACGGAATTGCGTGATTCAATTTACATTTGCGGTAAACTGATCTATGACAAAGATGACATCGCATGCTTCTTGTTAGCATTATTTACAAAATGGGATTGCCGGACACGCAGGTGGAAAATCGTTGAAATATGTACTATTGTAGGAGCAATGCTAACAAAAGATACAATTTGATAATAGATAAAATCTTTGAGTTAATTATAGAGATATCTGTGGACATACATGATTTATTGGATAAGGTTGAAATATTTTTTTATTATTGTTTAATAGCATTAATAAGATCTTTGAGATTCTTTAAGATTACTAGGGGACTGAACCTAAATCGGATATTTTTCAGAGCAACCTGTTGACAACGATTTTTACTTGGAAATGTAGATAGCAATATGTTTCCAAGTGAAAATAGCTTTCAACCGGCATTGCTGCAACAATAAAATATTTGTCCCAGTACAGAAATTGTAGTAATATTTCATCACACAGAGATGACAACTGTTTGGGTTGCCATCTGCCAAACCGACGTAGTATTAAGTCAAATTAGCTCAACAGCTTATAGAACTTCAGTTACACTAAATTTTTCCTAATTTTTATAATAGTATTATAAAAATACCAGATATCTGTAAATCTGGTTCCTACCTAAGTTTCTGAAGCAATAGACTGTCCCCCGTACAACTTTAAACTCAGTTATACTCTCTCGTTGAATAATAAAACCGTTCGAGATTTTCATTTTTAATGAAAAACAATGAAAAGTTGGTACCGGTTAGTTGACAACTTTTGCTTTGGAAAATTCACAAAAAGCGAAATAAATTAAAACCGTCTACTTTTGAATTCGCGAACTGCGAACAATGCTCTCGAAACCGTTTTTGTAGACAGAATTCCGAATCGGAAGCTTTTTGTTAATAAGTCTGATGAAAATTAATTTGAGAAATTTATTTAGAGCTTTTATGACAAATTGGAGGAAGGAATTTGATTAAATGGAACAATATATTGATATCTATTATTGACTCTGTATTATATTATAAAACGAATAAAACAATTTGCAAAAAAATATGTCATCTAAAGAGAGTTCCAAACATATTTCAGAGGTACAATAAACTTATCGTAGGAGAAATTTACGAGAAAAATCCAATTTGCTAAGTATGTTTTCTTGAAATCAATCCAAATTATAGATACCAAAATTGCATAAAGAATGTGTAAGTGTGTATATGAGCCAAAATTTGACTTTTTCAAAAAACGCCTACGACGATTTCAACAAATTTGAAAGGCATTCGATGCAATTTGATAAGAATTCCTTGGTCATTATATTTTCGTGATGATATTTTAGAATAGACCAAGATGCAACGTTTCTTTCAAAAATACTGAATCGATTTTGAAAATGAGTTGCTGGATTTAGAGTAGAATAGCAAAAAAATCACTAACTCATCATAAATAAATAATAAAGGAAGAATATGCATGTAACTACAAAACGTTTGGCCTTTTGCAAAGACTTTCTATAATTAAATATAGTTATAGAAGCACCAAACAATCGCTTTTGTATATATACTAGCTGTCCCTGCAAGTAGATTATTCAGAAGGAATTTTTAGAGTAGCAAAAAACCACTAACTAATCATAAATAAACAATAAAGGAATATGTTCGTAATTTTATACTGCTTTGAATATTCTTTCTAACTATGGAAACAAAAAAAAAATCGCTTTTGTACATATACTAGCTGTCCGGGCAAGTTATCTTCTCAAGTGAATTACTTTGTCATTTTTTACTTCTCTAAAAATTCTTTCTACTTGAAAAATAACTTACTGGGACAGCTAGTATATATACAAAAACAATTTTTCAGTGTTTCTATAGTTGATAATTTTTTATTATTCTGAAAATTCTTTCTAACTATAGAAACACAAGAAAACAAATCGCTTTGGTATATATACTAGCTGTCTCGGCAAGTTGTTTTTGAAGCAACTTACATGAAAGGAATTTTTAGAGTAGCAAAAGATTACTATTTTATCAAGTAGTATTAATATTAGTAGTTTATCAAAAGTAAACAATAAAAAAATAGGCATATAACAAAAAACAAGAAAGACATAAGAAAATTTTTTATTAATAATTTAATTAAATAAATCATCTTTAACTAATTCATTCAAACTAGATAGTTTGCCCACTCGAAGGTATGTATTGACCATTAATTACCAGTAATATAATATTGCAACTATTTTTATAAATTCAAACATCAAACATCAAACTTTTCTTATAAATTTATATTACAAACTATCCTTCGGACCAAGTTGCGTTTAGTTGCATATGACGTGTAAAATCGGTTCAGCAGTTTAGAACAGTAGTCTGGACAAATAGTAATACATATCTACTCATATATAATATATATATATATATATATATATATATATATATCTATATACAAATTTTGTATGTATTCAGCAAGTGTTTACTTGAAGAAAGTTCAAGTACTCATAAATAAGTTTACTAATTATCTCTTCCAAGAGAAGAGGATCTTAATAATGGTACTTCATTCTGACAACAAAACACTCATGTAAGGATTTGAATATTAATACTGTAGTAACATAATAATAATTAGGATAAAACGGGGCACAAAGGTCCAATTCGACTTCGAGCAGTTACTGTCTAAATCCAAAGTTGTCCATATAGACCCTCAGGGGTCTGACAACGTTCAAGGAGTGTATATCAGCTAAAAGGAATATTAGACATCCAGGATAGTGGGCAACAAAACACCTTGTTAATATCTATTTTTTATTATTATTTTAAAGTCAATTAATTGATGTCTAAACATGTATGTATTTGAATCTTTACTTTAAATGCTTAATATTAAACAGAAATTTAAAAAAAATAGATATCGGGTAAATAGGGGGTCAAAGGCAAAGCCTAACGGGTGCACGACATAAAAAAGTTTGGGAACCTATGGTCGAAACCAAATGAACCAGATCAAAACACATAACACTCATCAAACCAACTATCGTACTATGTTGAGTAAATTTTCTAGTCAATTCCTAATTATTAAAATGTGTGTTTTTGCTATTTTCCTAAAATTTGTCATCTGTCCTTTTCACCCTATAGGCGGGGTAAAATGAAGCATTCAAGGGGTAAACAGATTCAATGTCTAATTTATAATTTTTGAAGAAATTTTACAAAATAATATCTACAATACTCAACCAATGCACAATATGAATATCATAGGAACATGTTTTACAAAGATATATATAACCTTGATCGGGTATTTTGCCAGAAATATTCATCAGCAGAGTTGGAATAACTCTATATTTAACTCATCTTTTGCAAAATTGCTTTTTTGAACACTATTTGTTATCGTGTACACCTTTGCCAGGGTAAAGATTCAGTTGATCCTTTTTACCCCCCACCCATATGTAAACTTCTATAAAGGTTATATAAAAAAACCTGTTGAATCTAACATACAACTGTAATACATCTTATGAAAGAATCAAATAACATATACTTAAGAATTAGATTGAGGTCTCGTAAACTAAACAACAGTGCTCACGCCCAAAATAACTAACAACGAAAGAAAATACTTGTGTTATGGACTTTCAAACATTGCGTTTATCTCTTGATATCAAGGTCGTAAGAATTAGGGTGATGGCTCGTTTTACATCTTTTGCCCTCTACTTTCAAATATTGTTTGAAAAATATTTCTTACTTGAAGGATATTGAGTACAAATCATTTAGTCATCAAAATATCGCATTTTACATACAAACATCAGTTAAACAAATTATTAACCCTTTTCACTCAAATGCCGCCGCTCCGGCGACAAAATTCGTATTAATTCTGCAATTTGCGAGTGGATAGGGTTAATAGTGTCATTTGTAACTAATTCAGATTTTTACTTTCGCGAGTGGAAAGGGTTAATAGTGTCCCATGTAATTAATTCAGATTTTTACATCAATCTATCCATTTCTAAATTACTTTTAAAATATATTCATATTAAATATACATCGTCCATATCCCTAGGGATACATTGCGCTGTTAAAAGAAGTGGTTGGGTTAAAAACATGCTCAGGATTCATGACCGCTTATTTAAATGTAAATTCGATTCCGAATAGGAATTCCGAGGAAATAAAGTATAAAACGCTATTGAAAATGAAGAAAATAAATAATTTTATTGAGATAGAAAAATCAGATTTGAGTAAAGTATTAAATAATATCGTTGAGGTAGAATAATCAGGTTTATGAAAGTGATGTTATTGAGACAGAAAAACCAGATTCAAGTGAAATATTAAATATAATTATTGAAGTAGAACCAAAAATATTAAGTATATAGTATTTCTTCACATACATAATAGTATTTTTAAATTTATTTTTGTTAGTCACGCTTTCTTATATTAGAGTATTTAGCCACCTACAACATTAACTTCCTGAAAGAGAAGTTTGTTTTCATCAAAAAATCCCATTCGCTAATTTTATGTTTTCTCGACGTTTCAAGCCATTCTGAATCGAATGAGACGAAATTTCGAAAAAGTATGTATGTGTATGTGTGTATGTGCGAATAGATTTTTTGCGGTAAATCTACGTTTTCTCAAAAACGGCTGGACCGATTTCAAAAATTTGAAAGCCATTCGATGTATCTTGATGAAGACTAGCGTTTATCAATTTTGTGCGACGATCAACCAAGCCATTTCTTTGCAATTTTGAAACTTTATTTTTTCAAAAATTTAAAGGCCATTTGATGTATCTCGATGCCGTTTTTTTGTAATTAACTGTTGAAAAAAAAATTAAGCCGATTTTCATGGAACTTTTTTTGGCGATATATATCATGGTCTTATAAAACTTACTGAAATATTACGATAAGTAGTTTAATTTCAAATATTCATCAAAGTTTGAGAAAATGAGTAGTTTTTTCGACGTTTGTTAAAATTAAAATTAGACGATTTACTTGGTATATCGATAGAGTACTTGGTCTTAATGTGTAATAAATCCACTCGGAATACTTTTAATCACTCAAAAATTAATTTATATTTTATTGATTAAGTCGATGATTTACACATATCGGGAAGTTCATGTAACTTGCCTCAAGGCAAAATACCAATACCAACTAGTTTTGTGTTATAATTGTATGTGTAAATTTTCAAATTATTCGATTATCAGATGTTGATACTATTAAATAGCAAGAGCAGTATTTTTGTTATATTTTAGTTTTTTATAATGCAATTAATATGCATTCTTGTATCTATGTATTTATGTAGAAATAATTCAGAATGTTTTGCATTCAGAAAAAAATCGACAAAAAATAGTGAAAAGTAAGTAACAGAATTGGTTTTTTGAATTTCTCTCTTATAATATTAGTGTTGAAGATCACAACTATTTTAATAATAATGAAATATTGGTAGATCAAAGCCAAAAAATAACGTGATATATGATATGTTCACTTCAAACAAACCAATATAGTTGAATATATTTTCTAAATGTTGGCTCGTTATCCGCAAGTTTACAATTTAGACATACTTTCCTGAAAAACTATGCAATTGAACTCATCAAATACATTAACAATTTTAACCATCATTTGTAAATTTAGTGAAAAACAAAAAAAAAATCCTCTCTTTGGTTTAGTTAATAATTTTAGGAGGAACTGATATATCGAAATAGTTTAGTAAACTTACAGTAGACTTTTGAATTTTTTACAAATTGCAATTAATTTTAAAACAATCAATTTTGACCTAAGAATACAGTATATTTAGTTAAATATTTTTTTAAAAAATTTTAATCCGATGTATTGTGTTACTAAATCATCTATAAACTTGCTTGAAAAAACGCCATAAAAATACAGAAAGTTTAAAAAAAATAAGATTTAAAGACAATTTTTTCAAGAAATCATAATAAACTATCAATAAATAAACAAATACAATACTAAAGTTATGAAAATATATATAAATTATGCAATCCAAATCTCTTGTTCTCTATATTTTTATCCATAGTTTCAATCTTGAATATTGACTACCAGAAAATACCATACTGTCTTCATGATACAAACATAAATATTTTATATCAGTACAAATTCTTGATAAAAGTTTTGATCAAAACTCGTAAAACTGGAGTAGCATATTCCAAAAACTGATTTGAGTCATAAACAAGTAATTTCATATTTTACTCTTTTGTCATCATAACATTTTCACATCGATTTTACGAGCGGGTGACGAAAAATTCTTTTGGTCAAAGGATACTTGGTCCAGATAAAATTTACAACTGGTATATTAGATGAATGGAATAACTAAAGCTCTAAGTACCTTACAAGTTTTTAGGGATAAAATAGAGGACCTCTGAATAAAATTGCAAGCTTCTTTATCACTTAATTTATCACCTTAAACACTAAGCCAAAAATCTAATTCCCCCAATCAGTGTAATATCCGTCTTGATTTAATCAAAATCATAAAACGGTTTAATCCCGAAGGATCTTTTTTGCTGATCCAACTCTTTCTTTTCCCGAAGACTTTGATTTTGTCCGTGGTTTTATTATTATTAAATCAGATAAAGAAAGTTCTATAACGAGACACCTCAGAGCTAAAGTGGATCGTGGAAATTCAATTGTGTACGATCCTTAGATTTCCTCTTGGGATAAAGGACTTTTATTTATATTTGTAGGTCATACACATTTTTTTAAAGATACATTCTTAACTACTTAATGAATTATTTTATATTTTTAACTTTTATTGATCTTTATGTACGGATTTAGATTATTTTAATTTCCATTTAATTTATTTTATCCTAAATTTTCTCTTAAGATTTGGTATTTATAGTTATAGATCATTCAATTTTTTTTTAACATTTATTCTTAACTATTTGTATTATACAATTAATTTGCATTATACAAATTTACATTGTTTAGATTTATTGTAGATATTTTCCAAGACATTAACAAACGTATTGAATTAAATATTATTCTAATTACTTGATAAATTACTATTCAAATTCTCAATGTTTTTTAGTATGGGAATAGTTATTTTTGATATTTTTAAGATACTTTTATTATTAAATACATGATATTTTTATATTTTATTATTTTTGTCCAACAGTTTCATAAGATATTATTATCAACTACTTAATAAATCAATTTTGGTTAGTAAAGAAATAATTAACTTTCCGTAAGGTAAGTTATAGTAATGGCCCAAAAATCGAAAATGAAATTTTTTGCATATATTCACGTTTCAGAGTTTCTGAACATTTTGGCATACCTTAGAAAAAATGAATGTGTATATGTGTGTGTGTGTGTGTATGTGTGGAGACAATTTTTCGTCGACGATTTTGGGCGTATAGATGAACCGATTTGAAAAATTAAAAAAGCAATCAATTTTTATTGATAGGAAGATGTGCTAATTAGTTTTCAACAAAGGCAGGCCTAGCGGCTTCGGAGATATGAAGCGAAAAATGACAGTTTTTAATAAATTTCAATGATCCAAAAACGTTCGATTCGTAATGATGGGAAGAAGTCGTGATTAAGTAGCTATTTCATATCAAGGTGCCCGAAACAAGTAAAACCCTATGTTTGTTAAACAAAAATAATGGACCAATCTCTACCGCATAACACACCAATGTTATGGCAAGGCTATGATATGAAGAACTTTCCATACTAATTCGTTCTAAATATTGACAAAAGCCATGTGGTTGCTTTGCAGTCAGTCGTATTTCCCATGTTGTCAGATAAAAACCTAACCTAGAAACCACACAAATGTCAAAAAATGATCTTAGGTAACAGGGTCTTTCTGACCCAGCTTCATAAAATACGAGTGACGTTGCAGTTTATGTGTAAAACGCCTGGATGCATATCTAATACATGACTTTTAGGCAGTATTCAGTATAATCCAGTAGCATAACGTATGGGAGCTGGAGCATAACATGGCCTTGCCATAACATTGGTCTGTTGCAAGGAAAAATCGGCCCAATAGTAAAGCCCTTAGTAAGCCAAAATAGCATATTTAAAGCGAGGAAAAAGGAGATAGAACTAATACAACAACTTTCTCCAACGGAACAGAATTTGCCATATTGTCACATATCTCAGGTACGGAATTATGCAAAACAATTCATATTACATTTCCCACTTACATAAGTCATCTTAACCCCGAACAAATAACATACATCCCTTACTAGGACTATATCTATATCCGACACCTTCTGGATTTACTATTCATGACATTTGAGTTTTGCGGCAGCACGGTGGCATACCACCAATAATAGGAGGGCTGGTAGGAAAAATATTCAACTGGATAAAAAAATCCTTTAAATTTAACTAATCGACTTAATCAGGAATTGAGATTTATCGATCTAGAGTCTATCAATAGAATTTTGATTA
>NW_020539727.1:6810755-6826791 GCF_003426905.1 Ctenocephalides felis | reverse complement strand
TGTTATATAATAGCTGCCTAAGAACACGTTTGAGCTGACTACTGCGTCGCGCCAATTTTTGAATAAGGTGTCAATCGTGTCAATGCCCTACATGTCATTTCGTCCGTATTACTCCTACTTCAAGTTGTATTTCTTGGTCTCCATACAGCACGATAAAAATGGTGCGATTTGTACCAACTGTGAGTCTCTCATAGCACGGATCCCATACTGCACTATGTAAGGTTCCATAGAACGCACTACGAATTAGCCTGAATTGTATGTTAAATACGAGTTTCTTATAGCACGGTTCCCATACTGCACGGTACGCACTTGCCGCGTAAAGCGAGGGTTTACTGTATACACCAACTTGTTTTTTTTTGTTTTTGTTGAACAGAGCATAGCAAAATATTTGTGAAATATAATATATTTTGCACGAAAAAAGTAGTTTATGCGTACATTCCCGAGGCAGTAGACTACTACTACGTTGACTACTGCCTCGGGAATGTATATAAATACATAGAATAAAATATGTTTTTACTCACATAAAACATCAACTTGTACATCATGAGGCGCCTTTCCTTTACCAACATTATTTGTAAGTTCACATACGTAAGTTCCTATGTCAGTTCTGGACGAATTTTTAATCTGAAGAGCCTGATGTTCTGTTGTACCACCATCATATCGACCACTTGACATATTTATAGGCTTTCCGTTGTGAAGCCTAAATAAAATATACAAATATTCAAACTATAAACAATGAAAATTATTAGTTGGTAAAACCGAGGAGGATAAACACATAACAAATGTGATTTACCCTGCTTTAGTGTTTACCATCCTCAACAGAGGGTGTATGTGCGCAACTTCATTATTATTTTTAAAGAACTTGTTATCTAAGATTTAGTTGAAAATATATCAATTATTTATCTACTCATCTACATTCATTTTATTTATTCAAATTAATCAGGTTTATCATTTCTATAACTATATATAATTCTTCTAGAGTTACAACTAAAGGTAAATTTACGTGCTACAATTAACATTGATGTAATGACGTAACTTTTTCTATGGGCATAAAGTTGCAAAACTATTAGAAGGCTGGAGATTCAAATTAATTGAAAATTTTGTTTTTCAAATTATTATTTTTTTTAGTTATAATTATTATATTCTTATATATTCTTACCATACAACTTGGTCCAATGAAGCGGGGTTGGATTCGTATTCGCAAAATAGTAAAATATCTGCAGTTTCATTTACAGTTATGGATAATGGTCTTACTTTTACAACAGGTGGATCTGTAAAAAAATGTATAAATTTAATATAAACAAAATAAAAACACTTAATGGATAATAATTAAAATTCATGCTCCCAAAAGCTTAAATAAAAATTAATATTAAACCAAAAAAATGGATAGAAACAAAAGTTGTAATTAAAAAAATATTTACTAATGTGTTCAAGAAAAGCAGTTTTGTCAGTACGTAGCTAGATCTACCTACTAATTAGAATTATTATTGATTTCAGTACGATGTGTATATATAAATATAATTTCTAGCAACTATGTCTTACAAAATTTTATGTTATCACTATAAGTTCTGCATTATACACATACACAGTTTAAACCTCTAACTTCTATGAACAAGTTTAAATGGTAAAATTACGCATTTTGCAAAAGTTTCTTGATTATGTCAATATATAATTAATACGTCTACAGACAATATTTGCTAAAAATTACATTTGGACAATTTATATAATAAAATCAACTAGTTTTGTCAAACAGCTGTCCAAAACCGTCCATTTTGTATGATAAATCTATGAAACCATGTAATGTAACTGTTACGTAATGACCAAAATTAAAGTATATACTTTGAGGCCGTTTAAAGGTTACAATTATACGTAATATTTACGTTTTATTAACGTAACCATCAAATACGTTACGACGTTTCATCTGTGCTACGTTATTTTAACTTAATTGAACGTTTGTGGTTTACTGGGATATGATTGTAACTATTTCTGAAAAAAAAATGCTTTAAAATTTGCTTGTAAACATTTTTTTAATTTCAAATTGTTTAATGCAATTATCGATATAGATAAAGCAACAGTTTCATTTGCATAATCAATTAAAGAATAATTAAATCTCATACAACTGCTGCTTGATATAAAGCTGACCGAGTGAAAAATAAATTTGGAAGCAGTGCTGCCAAGATTAAGTTCTTACGAAGGGTACTTGTACATATTATTTTTATTATAATAATATCATTTTCATTTTTATTTCAATTACAATGTCTGTCTATTATTATTATAAGACGGCATTCGGTAAATTGTTTTCATATTTTAATGGATGGCTATTAGAAAGCAACTCTACAGTTGACCTTTCTCTATTTATGATATGTTCTAACATACTGTATTAAAATTTATTTTTATAAGACCAAAAAGCTATGTCTGCTTGATATTAAATTTGAGATCTAAAATCTCAACTAAAAGTATCATTCTAGTACAATTTGATACCAAGCTAGCCGAGATGGGTATGGAATCCTTAACCAATGGTTGCTAGTTCAAGATTTTACCAAAAAATTAAGTCAAGATCATTAGAATATTAAATAAAATTTAAAAAAAATGTATGTAATAAACAAAGTGATTATTGTATGAGTCAGTTATTAAGTAGTTTAAATATTCTTCAAGAATAAAATAAACTTACATCGTACATCCAGCAATATAGAATCATGTATGGGTTTATCAATGTCTTCTCGAATCACCACATTGTCGGCTTCACAACGAAAATTTTGGCCGTTTTCATATCTCGTTCCAGTGAACACCATTTGACTCAGAGTTTCAAAAGTGCCATCATCCTTAAAAAAATAAAAATATAAATAAATAGATTTAAGCATAAAAAACACTAATTATTATTGTGATGCTACGCTTTTCTCAACTTTCAAGTATGATTTAGAAAGTTTCGGCCTACAAAATTTGTAAAGCAAAATTAAATGATGTAATCAATCAACAAACACAATTTCCAGTTTTGGTCTGTATGAAGAATTTTGATACAATATTTTTTTAAGCAATTATTTAAACTACCCCAAACCGGTACCCAAGGTTTGCATTTAACCTAAAACTATGCGAGTTTTAGGTCAGTGTGCAAAACGCCGAACCGGTTTTATCTTCGGCATATAATTATTAATAAAAATTTCATTTAAATTTTTTTCTTCATAATAGTTTGTGGTTATCGATGAAAATTTAAAAAGTGCCGGTAATCCCCACATAACACGGTACTTCTATAACACGGATTTGTTCTAACACGGTAAGAATTGATACCATCAACGCGGTTTCAAAAGTAAGAGATATAGTAAAACCTATAAAAATTAAATTTTATCTAATCTAAAATCAGTAAAATCACAGTACAATAGCTCAATAATTGTGATGAAATTAGTGCAGAAGTTAAGTAATTTGATATTTATTAAATTCTAGAATCATGTGAGCAATATATTTCATATTTCTTAAACTAATTATAATCTTTATTTAAATAAAATAAGCACAAAATATTGATAAAGATAGCTGCATGTTTTAAATATATAATTTTCATTTTGCTAAAAGCAAGTAATCGCAAATATAATTTTTTTGCAAAGGATCTGGAAGAAGTGCAGAAAACTGCTCAGAGGATGAGGATATCTAACAAAAAAAAGGATCACCCTGAATAGCATTTATTTGTTAGTTATGATGGAAAAAATCGCATAATTCATGGAAAGTATATTATTTCTTAAAATATATTAATAAATATAAAAATATTCATTATAAAATCATCATATGTGGCATAACCCACCAGTTCTTTGTCCGTATAACACTGATTCGCATAACACGCTAAGTTTTTTGGAACGTAACTACCGTGTTATACGGGGGTTACAGGTATATTAAATATGTCTTATTAGTGAAGATAATATAATTTAATATGTTTAGTTTCTAAAAATACGTATTAAAATTTAAATTAAATTTTAAACTTAGACTTATTAAATCAATAGTTATTATATAGCTAACTGGCTTCATTTATTATAGTTTATTAAATTTAAAGTATGGGCAGAGTTAAATTTTATTTATATTATTAATATTGTTTGAAATTTTGTTATTAGATTTAAATTGTAGACAAACTAAAATTTTATTTAGTACATATTATAAAATTAATTATATATTAATTATAAAGGAGAAGCTCATGTTTTTATCAAATTATCCGATTCGCTAATTTTATGTTTTTTTCGACGTTTCAAGCCATTCTGAATCGAATGAGACCAAATTTGGAAAAAGTATGTGTGTGTGTATGTAAATATTTTTACCGTAAATTGATGTTTTCTCAAAAACGGCTTAACCGATTTCAAAAATTCTTCAGCTGTTCTATGTATCTCCATGAGGACTATCGTTTGTCAGTTTTGGACGATGATCGGCCGAGCCGTTTCTTTGTAAATTGAAAAAAGTGTTAAACTTTTCGTCCACATTTAAGCTTATACTGCCGAATTAGTTTTAAAAAGTCAAAAACTGTTCGAATCAAATTAATTGGGAATGATACTGATTAGTTTTAGGTGAAAATCTACCGAGCCGTTTTCTTATACTTTATTTTCTTATAACTGATGAAAAAAATAAGCCGATTTTTATGGAACTTTTTTTGGCGATATATACCATGGTCTTCTAGAACTCACTGAAATATTACGGCCTTATAACAAGTAGTTTAATTTTAAAAATTCATCGAAGTTTGAGAAAATGAGTAGTTTTTTTGACGTTTGTTAAAATTAAAATTAGACGATTTACTTGGTATAACGATAGAGTAATTGGTCTTAATGAACATACTAAACCATTAAAGTCTTACGGAAACTGGTTCAATTATAAAAATTATTGATTTTTGAAAATTTGCTTTTACAAAATATTTTGAGTTAACGTTTGCGTTCATTTTAAATTATGTGTAATAAATCCACTCGGAATACTTTTAATCACTCATAAGTTAATTTATTCTTTATTGATCAAGTTGATTATTTAAAAATATCGGGAAGTTCATGTAACTTGCCTCAAGGCAAAATACCGATACCAACTAGTTAAATTTTATTATTTACCTTTTCGGTTGTTCCAGTTGTGATGATATTATCATCGACCAGCCTGGTGTTATTGTACCAAGTAACATTGGCAGCAGGCCTAGCTCCTTGAACGATGCACTGTAAGGTGACTCTGGTGCCTTGGACAACATGGTGTTGGACACCGGTCACACTGATTTTTGTGGGACGAACTGTAAAAGAATTTTTATAATTTTTATGATAACAAATATTACAAAATCTTCTTTAATTTGTTTTTTTTATTAACTCTTTCTATTCGTGAAATGCGAGATTAATATGTATTTTGCCTTCGGAGAGGCGGCATCTGAGTGGAAAAAGTTAAATTTCAATTTATCACAAAAATCAGTTATTTTGAAAATAAATAAAAAAATTGAGATAAAGTACTCTGAAATACCTAATATGTATTTCAGTTGGTGTTTCAATTTTGATTAAATATATTAAATTGTACAGACTAATTAATGACCTAAATTTTCTGTCTGGCTTTTATCGTAAGGTGAGCGTATGTAAACGAGAAATAATACTCTAGAATTCCATTTTTTTATTTAATTCTTATAAATATGAGATAAGATCATCACATAGTTTTATCCTAATACATTTATGTTTCATGTTTACATAGAAATAAAATAGCTACTTTGTACACGCTCACCTTACGATAGAAGCTTGACAAAAAATATTACAGAAAGTACTGTCATCGCGTGCACCGAGCATAAGTTGGTTAATATTTTACAACAATAAATAGAAATTTTCTTACCTTGTAAATCCAAAATGACACTTTCGGTCCTCATTCGTTTAAGAGCTGGAGATTCAACTATGCAATCAATTTTTGCATTCAGGTGTTCTCTACTCAGAGTCAAAGACAATTCTGAACGAGATGTAAATACTCCATCGTGTTCTGCAATATTGTCAGAACCTAGAAGGAAAGAAATAGTTGAAATTAATAAAATTTATATCAACAATAGTAATAACACTTAAGTTAGCAAGGCCAGAGACACTTTACAATTTTTATAAATATACTTAATGATCCGACAGATGTTGTCCTGTACCCTGTACGTCTACAATTCGAAAGTTCCAAATTTTTTAATATCTTATCATATATTTTTTAATATCATATTTGATGTCCTGCCTTCGTGATTCATTTATGGTCTTAGCATAAGCAGTATAAAATTTTAAGAAAAAAATAATATTAAAGTAAAGGTAAAAGAACTATATGACACTTGATTTTACCACACATCATAATTGCTTCAATAATTTAGTCTATGATTTTCATATTCTCATACGATATATTAGTTGCATATTGGCAACCATAATTTCAAAAGTACATTATTCTTACTAATAATTTAATAAATATTATTGTTTATGTTCAAATCTTAGGTGAATTAATTTGTAAAATCTAGTTCATATGTGCACTATTCATTCTGCGATCGACTTGCTAAATATTCCATATCCAACGCCAAACGAATGAATTTTTGACACATAAAAATAAATTCTAAATCATTTTTTTAATAAGTAGAAATATTTTTTTGTATTGTTAAATAATTTAGTAAAGTAAATAAACCAAAATGCGACATGAATAAGTTTGAAAATATAATGCATAAGCAATTTTGGACATATTGCGTTATTTATTAAACCGAATTATATAATTTCATCTGCTAAACATATGCTGTTCGATGTATCTTATGGCTGGCAATAATAACGTAAAATTTTTCTTGTATATTATATTCTAATATTATCTAGGCCTATAATTTCAGCTAAATTCAAATTTCAAGTGAATTGACATTTCTAGCAGATGACAGTTAAAATATTTTCAATGTCAAACAATGATAAGTGGATGTTTGTAATTTTGCCATTTATTTACAAGATTACTATAGTTTTATCGTTCATTAAATCTTAAAAATTTCCTTCGACAAACTCTAAAAAGAATTATCAAAATCCGAATAACCGTTTAGGAGAAGTATCAAATCATACACCCGTACAGAAGAATTTTATATATAAGATATATATATATATATATATATATATATATATATATATATATAAAGGCAATCATTACAATTATATTCTATAAGCCATTGGGATATAATTTTGATCCTCATTTTATATGGAGCATCAAATATTTCGTGGTAGAAGTTCTCTAGTGAAATACTTTTATTTTCTTAAATGAGATATCCCTAGTTTTATCATATTGTCACTATTTTATTCTACAAGACCTTCAAAAAAAAAACTTTAAATTTTTAACTAATAAGGTCCTATATGCGGATAAGTAATCATAAAAACTGGTTTTTGTACTGATTTTGTCTGTATTTGATCTATTAATAAAATTTGAGTATATAAAAGACATTTGAGTATATAAAAGACAACATTAATGATTTTTGAAGAAGGAGCATCATTACGATTGCAAAATTTGTACCTCGTAAAACGTTAGGTTAAATTCTCTTTGCTAGTAAATTTTCTCTCCTCCTCACAATTGAAATATCATTACATAAATATATCAAACAGCATATTATGGTTTCCAGTAAACGGAATTGCGTGATTCAATTTACATTTGCGGTAAACTGATCTATGACAAAGATGACATCGCATGCTTCTTGTTAGCATTATTTACAAAATGGGATTGCCGGACACGCAGGTGGAAAATCGTTGAAATAAGTACTATTGTAAAAGCAATGCTAACAAAAGATACAATTTGATAATAGATAAAAATCTTTGAGTTAATTATTAGGATAACTGGGGATTTAAATGGTTTGTTTGTGATAGTAGTAATATTTTTTGTTGTTGTCTAATATCATCAATTGAATTTTTTTAGGTTCTTTAAGGTTATCTATTAAGACTGAGCTTGCTCTTAAATAAGTGGTTAGAACGACTAGATCTAAACCAGAGGTCTCAAGTTTGATGCCGTTTTAAGCAACTTGATGTTAAGCGGTAGTGACAATAATTTTTACTTGAAAATATAGATAGCAATATGTTTCTATGTGAAAATAATTCTGATCCGGCATTGCTGTATTAATGAATTAGTTGCCCTATTACATAAATTGTAGTAATATTTTATAACACAGAGATTGGACAACTGTTAGGATTGCCATCTATAAATCCGACGCAGTATTAAATCGAATTAGCTGAACAGCTTATAGGACTCAACTCTATAAGACTTCAGTTACACTAAATTTTTCCTAATTTTTCATAATAGTATTATAAAAATACCAGATATTCGTAAATCTGGTTCCTACCTAAGTTTCTGAAGCTGTTGCCCGTGGAACATATTATATATTAGAACATATATATATTTTCAATAGACTGTTCCCCGTAGAACTTCAAACTCAGTTATACTCTCTCGTTGAATAATAAAACCGTTCGAGATTTTCATTTTTAATGAAAAACAATGAAAAGTTGGTACCGGTTAGTTGACAACTTTTGCTTTGGAAAATTCACAAAAAGCGAAATAAATTAAAACCGTCTACTTTTGAATTCGCGAACTGCGAACAATGCTCTCGAAACCGTTTTTGTAGACACAATTCCCAATCGGAAGCTTTTTGTTAATAAGTCTGATGAAAATTAATTTGAGAAATTTATTTAGAGCTTTTATGACAAATTGGAGGAAGGAATTTGATTAAATGGAACAATATATTGATATCTATTATTGACTCTGTATTATATTATAAAACGAATAAAACAATTTGCAAAAAAATATGTCATCTAAAGAGAGTTCCAAACATATTTCAGAGGTACAATAAACTTATCGTAGGAGAAATTTACGAGAAAAATCCAATTTGCTAAGTATGTTTTCTTGAAATCAATCCAAATTATAGATACCAAAATTGCATAAAGAATGTGTAAGTGTGTATATGAGCCAAAATTTGACATTTTCAAAAAACGCCTACGACGATTTCAACAAATTTGAAAGGCATTCGATGCAATTTGATAAGAATTCCTTGGTCATCATATTTTCGTGATGATATTTTAGAATAGACCAAGATGCAACGTTTCTTTCAAAAATACTGAATCGATTTTGAAAATGAGTTGCTGGATTTAGAGTAGAATAGCAAAAAAATCACTAACTCATCATAAATAAATAATAAAGGAAGAATATGCATGTAACTACAAAACGTTTGGCCTTTTGCAAAAGACTTTCTATAATTAAATATAGTTATAGAAGCACCAAACAATCGCTTTTGTATATATACTAGCTGTCCCTGCAAGTAGATTATTCAGAAGGAATTCTTAGAGTAGCAAAAAACCACTAACTAATCATAAATAAACAATAAAGGAATATGTTCGTAATTTTATACTGCTTTGAATATTCTTTCTAACTATGGAAACAAAAAAAAATCGCTTTTGTACATATACTAGCTGTCCGGGCAAGTTATCTTCTCAAGTGAATTACTTTGTCATTTTTTACTTCTCTAAAAATTCTTTCTACTTGAAAAATAACTTACTGGGACAGCTAGTATATATACAAAAACAATTTTTCAGTGTTTCTATAGTTGATAATTTTTTATTATTCTGAAAATTCTTTCTAACTATAGAAACACAAGAAAACAAATCGCTTTGGTATATATACTAGCTGTCTCGGCAAGTTGTTTTTGAAGCAACTTACATGGAAGGAATTTTTAGAGTAGCAAAAGATTACTATTTTATCAAGTAGTATTAATATTAGTAGTTTATCAAAAGTAAACAATAAAAAAATAGGCATATAACAAAAAACAAGAAAGACATAAGAAAATTTTTTATTAATAATTTAATTAAATAAATCATCTTTAACTAATTCATTCAAACTAGATAGTTTGCCCACTCGAAGGTATGTATTGACCATTAATTACCAGTAATATAATATTGCAACTATTTTTATAAATTCAAACATCAAACATCAAACTTTTCTTATAAATTTATATTACAAACTATCCTTCGGACCAAGTTGCGTTTAGTTGCATATGACGTGTAAAATCGGTTCAGCAGTTTAGAACAGTAGTCTGGACAAATAGTAATACATATCTACTCATATATATATATATATATATATATATATATATATATATATATCTATATACAAATTTTGTATGTATTCAGCAAGTGTTTACTTGAAGAAAGTTCAAGTACTCATAAATAAGTTTACTAATTATCTCTTCCAAGAGAAGAGGATCTTAATAATGGTACTTCATTCTGACAACAAAACACTCATGTAAGGATTTGAATATTAATACTGTAGTAACATAATAATAATTAGGATAAAACGGGGCACAAAGGTCCAATTCGACTTCGAGCAGTTACTGTCTAAACCCAAAGTGGTCCATATAGACCCTCAGGGGTCTGACAACGTTCAAGGAGTGTATATCAGCTAAAAGGAATATTAGACATCCAGGATAGTGGGCAACAAAACACCTTGTTAATATCTATTTTTTATTATTATTTTAAAGTCAATTAATTGATGTCTAAACATGTATGTATTTGAATCTTTACTTTAAATGCTTAATATTAAACAGAAATTTAAAAAAAATCGATATCGGGTAAATAGGGGGTCAAAGGCAAAGCCTAACAGGTGCACGACATAAACAAGTTTGGGAACCTATGGTCGAAACCAAATGAACCAGATCAAAACACAAAACACTCATCAAACCAACTATCGTACTATGTTGAGTAAATTTTCTAGTCAATTCCTAATTATTAAAATGTGTGTTTTTGCTATTTTCCTAAAATTTGTCATCTGTCCTTTTCACCCTATAGGCGGGGTAAAATGAAGCATTCAAGGGGTAAACAGATTCAATGTCTAATTTATAATTTTTGAAGAAATTTTACAAAATAATATCTACAATACTCAACCAATGCACAATATGAATATCATAGGAACATGTTTTACAAAGATATATTGGCAAAATACCCTTGATCGGGTATTTTGCCAGAAATATTCATCAGCAGAGTTGGAATAACTCTATATTTAACTCATCTTTTGCAAAATTGCTTTTTTGAACACTATTTGTTATCGTGTACACCTTTGCCAGGGTAAAGATTCAGTTGATCCTTTTTACCCCCCACCCATATGTAAACTTCTATAAAGGTTATATAAAAAAACCTGTTGAATCTAACATACAACTGTAATACATCTTATGAAAGAATCAAATAACATATACTTAAGAATTAGATTGAGGTCTCGTAAACTAAACAACAGTGCTCACGCCCAAAATAACTAACAACGAAAGAAAATACTTGTGTTATGGACTTTCAAACATTGCGTTTATCTCTTGATATCAAGGTCGTAAGAATTAAGGTGATGGCTCGTTTTACATCTTTGCCCTCTACTTTCAAATATTGTTTGAAAAATATTTCTTACTTCAAGGATATTGAGTACAAATCATTTAGTCATCAAAATATCGCATTTAAATACAAACATCAGTTAAACAAATTATTAACCCTTTTCACTCAAATGCCGCCGCTCCGGCGACAAAATTCGTATTAATTCTGCAATTTGCGAGTGGATAGGGTTAATAGTGTCATTTGTAACTAATTCAGATTTTTACTTTCGCGAGTGGAAAGGGTTAATAGTGTCCCATGTAATTAATTCAGATTTTTACATCAATCTATCCATTTCTAAATTACTTTTAAAATATATTCATATTAAATATACATCGTCCATATCCCTAGGGATACATTGCGCTGTTAAAAGAAGTGGTTGCGTTAAAAACATGCTCAGGATTCATGACCGCTTATTTAAATGTAAATTCGATTCCGAATAGGAATTCCGAGGAAATAAAGTATAAAACGCTATTGAAAATGAAGAAAATAAATAATTTTATTGAGATAGAAAAATCAGATTTGAGTAAAGTATTAAATAATATCGTTGAGGTAGAATAATCAGGTTTATGAAAGTGATGTTATTGAGACAGAAAAACCAGATTCAAGTGAAATATTAAATATAATTATTGAAGTAGAACCAAAAATATTAAGTATATAGTATTTCTTCACATACATAATAGTATTTTTAAATTTATTTTTGTTAGTCACGCTTTCTTATATTAGAGTATTTAGCCACCTACAACATTAACTTCCTGAAAGAGAAGTTTGTTTTCATCAAAAATCCCATTCGCTAATTTTATGTTTTCTCGACGTTTCAAGCCATTCTGAATCGAATGAGACGAAATTTCGAAAAAGTATGTATGTGTATGTGTGTATGTGCGAATAGATTTTTTGCGGTAAATCTACGTTTTCTCAAAAACGGCTGGACCGATTTCAAAAATTTGAAAGCCATTCGATGTATCTTGATGAAGACTAGCGTTTATCAATTTTGTGCGACGATCAACCAAGCCATTTCTTTGCAATTTTGAAACTTTATTTTTTCAAAAATTTAAAGGCCATTTGATGTATCTCGATGCCGTTTTTTTGTAATTAACTGTTGAAAAAAAAATTAAGCCGATTTTCATGGAACTTTTTTTGGCGATATATATCATGGTCTTATAAAACTTACTGAAATATTACGATAAGTAGTTTAATTTCAAATATTCATCAAAGTTTGAGAAAATGAGTAGTTTTTTCGACGTTTGTTAAAATTAAAATTAGACGATTTACTTGGTATATCGATAGAGTACTTGGTCTTAATGTGTAATAAATCCACTCGGAATACTTTTAATCACTCAAAAATTAATTTATATTTTATTGATTAAGTCGATGATTTACACATATCGGGAAGTTCATGTAACTTGCCTCAAGGCAAAATACCAATACCAACTAGTTTTGTGTTATAATTGTATGTGTAAATTTTCAAATTATTCGATTATCAGATGTTGATACTATTAAATAGCAAGAGCAGTATTTTTGTTATATTTTAGTTTTTTATAATGCAATTAATATGCATTCTTGTATCTATGTATTTATGTAGAAATAATTCAGAATGTTTTGCATTCAGAAAAAAATCGACAAAAAATAGTGAAAAGTAAGTAACAGAATTGGTTTTTTGAATTTCTCTCTTATAATATTAGTGTTGAAGATCACAACTATTTTAATAATAATGAAATATTGGTAGATCAAAGCCAAAAAATAACGTGATATATGATATGTTCACTTCAAACAAACCAATATAGTTGAATATATTTTCTAAATGTTGGCTCGTTATCCGCAAGTTTACAATTTAGACATACTTTCCTGAAAAACTATGCAATTGAACTCATCAAATACATTAACAATTTTAACCATCATTTGTAAATTTAGTGAAAAACAAAAAAAAATCCTCTCTTTGGTTTAGTTAATAATTTTAGGAGGAACTGATATATCGAAATAGTTTAGTAAACTTACAGTAGACTTTTGAATTTTTTACAAATTGCAATTAATTTTAAAACAATCAATTTTGACCTAAGAATATATATTTAGTTAAATATTTTTTTAAAAAATTTTAATCCGATGTATTGTGTTACTAAATCATCTATAAACTTGCTTGAAAAAACGCCATAAAATACAGAAAGTTTAAAAAAAATAAGATTTAAAGACAATTTTTTCAAGAAATCATAATAAACTATCAATAAATAAACAAATACAATACTAAAGTTATGAAAATATATATAAATTATGCAATCCAAATCTCTTGTTCTCTATATTTTTATCCATAGTTTCAATCTTGAATATTGACTACCAGAAAATACCATACTGTCTTCATGATACAAACATAAATATTTTATATCAGTACAAATTCTTGATAAAAGTTTTGATCAAAACTCGTAAAACTGGAGTAGCATATTCCAAAAACTGATTTGAGTCATAAACAAGTAATTTCATATTTTACTCTTTTGTCATCATACATTTTCACATCGATTTTACGAGCGGGTGACGAAAAATTCTTTTGGTCAAAGGATACTTGGTCCAGATAAATTTACAACTGGTATATTAGATGAATGGAATAACTAAAGCTCTAAGTACCTTACAAGTTTTTAGGGATAAAATAGAGGACCTCTGAATAAAATTGCAAGCTTCTTTATCACTTATTTATCACCTTAAACACTAAGCCAAAAATCTAATTCCCCCAATCAGTGTAATATCCGTCTTGATTTAATCAAAATCATAAAACGGTTTAATCCCGAAGGATCTTTTTTGCTGATCCAACTCTTTCTTTTCCCGAAGACTTTGATTTTGTCCGTGGTTTTATTATTATTAAATCAGATAAAGAGTTCTATAACGAGACACCTCAGAGCTAAAGTGGATCGTGGAAATTCAATTGTGTACGATCCTTAGATTTCCTCTTGGGATAAAGGACTTTTATTTATATTTGTAGTCATACACATTTTTTTAAAGATACATCCTTAACTACTTAATGAATTATTTTATATTTTTAACTTTTATTGATCTTTATGTACGGATTTAGATTATTTTAATTTCCATTTAATTTATTTTATCCTAAATTTTCTCTTAAGATTTGGTATTTATAGTTATAGATCATTCAATTTTTTTTTAACATTTATTCTTAACTATTTGTATTATACAATTAATTTGCATTATACAAATTTACATTGTTTAGATTTATTGTAGATATTTTCCAAGACATTAACAAACGTATTGAATTAAATATTATTCTAATTACTTGATAAATTACTATTCAAATTCTCAATGTTTTTTAGTATGGGAATAGTTATTTTTGATATTTTTAAGATACTTTTATTATTAAATACATGATATTTTTATATTTTATTATTTTTGTCCAACAGTTTCATAAGATATTATTATCAACTACTTAATAAATCAATTTGGTTAGTAAAGAAATAATTAACTTTCCGTAAGGTAAGTTATAGTATGGCCCAAAATCGAAAATGAAATTTTTGCATATATTCACGTTTCAGAGTTTCTGAACATTTTGGCATACCTTAGAAAAAATGAATGTGTATATGTGTGTGTGTGTGTGTATGTGTGGAGACAATTTTTCGTCGACGATTTTGGGCGTATAGATGAACCGATTTGAAAATTAAAAAAGCAATCAATTTTTATTGATAGGAAGATGTGCTAATTAGTTTTCAACAAAGGCAGGCCTAGCGGCTTCGGAGATATGAAGCGAAAAATGACAGTTTTTAATAAATTTCAATGATCCAAAAACGTTCGATTCGTAATGATGGGAAGAAGTCGTGATTAAGTAGCTATTTCATATCAAGGTGCCCGAAACAAGTAAAACCCTATGTTTGTTAAACCAAAAATAATGGACCAATTCTACCGCATAACACACCAATGTTATGGCAAGGCTATGATATGAAGAACTTTCCATACTAATTCGTTCTAAATATTGACAAAAGCCATGTGGTTGCTTTGCAGTCAGTCGTATTTCCCATGTTGTCAGATAAAAACCTAACCTAGAAACCACACAAATGTCAAAAAATGATCTTAGGTAACAGGGTCTTTCTGACCCAGCTTCATAAAATACGAGTGACGTTGCAGTTTATGTGTAAAACGCCTGGATGCATATCTAATACATGACTTTTAGGCAGTATTCAGTATAATCCAGTAGCATAACGTATGGGAGCTGGAGCATAACATGGCCTTGCCATAACACATTGGTCTGTTGCAAGGAAAAATCGGCCCAATAGTAAAGCCCTTAGTAAGCCAAAATAGCATATTTAAGCGAGGAAAAAGGAGATAGAAACTAATACAACAACTTTCTCCAAAACGGAACAGAATTTGCCATATTGTCACATATCTCAGGTACGGAATTATGCAAAACAATTCATATTACATTTCCCACTTACATAAGTCATCTTAACCCCGAACAAATAACATACATCCCTTACTAGGACTATATCTATATCCGACACCTTCTGGATTTACTATTCATGACATTTGAGTTTTGCGGCAGCACGGTGGCATACCACCAATAATAGGAGGGCTGGTAGGAAAAATATTCAACTGGATAAAAAATCCTTTAAATTTAACTAATCGACTTAATCAGGAATTGAGATTTATCGATCTAGAGTCTATCAATAGAATTTTGATTAATTTTCAGTTAGGCGAAAACAATATACAAT
>NW_020539727.1:6785325-6809755 GCF_003426905.1 Ctenocephalides felis | reverse complement strand
TATTTTAATGCCCATAACGTTTGCCTCTGCGTCTTGGTGCTTGGTGGGCCCAATTCCCAAGGGTCTGTTGCCTCTTCGTCTTTGTCCCCCAATGCCTTATTGAATGTCCTCGCCGGTTTGCTTGTTTTGTCTAGAGCCATATTGTAATGCCCATAATATTAATAATTATGTTTATATAATATAGTAATCATAATGTATTCTAACCTTCTGCTTCTGTTCCAGATTTAATCTCCAATAGGCAATAGTCTTCATGCTTAAGTTCGAACACTAATTCTTATAAATTATGCACTTTGCAGTTTACTTCGGGAAGACTTAGTGAAACTGCTCTGAAGAAAAACACTTGTGAGTTACTCTTTATAATGTATTATAGTAGTCTGAATTACTATTAATTGGTGCTTTGTTTACAGGGCAATCAATGACTGATCAATGATCAGGATGCTCACACACCTGTCTGCATTGGACCTATCTTGCTGTCACAAACAACATTAACTCAATGGTGTCCTAGAGAAGATAATTACATGCTGATGTGTTTGCATTGGGAAGTGCAAAGTTCATTTGTGCGTTCAATCAATGGTTATGACTTGAATACTTGTAATATATTCATCTAATTATTGAATAAATACATTATCTTGTTCAATTTGTTGTTTTAATTTCCATTAATTCTTTACTTATAAAATAGTTTACATTACATAAATATTTAAAACTATTTTAATTTTATAGGTATAATAAAAGAATGTCATACGTCAGTTCTGATAAATCAAGACAATGTGAAGTAAACAGCAACCGAGTGGCTCTATTGTGAAGATTGCGAATACAGCACTTGGATATTAAAACATTTGTTGTGCAAACAAATATAAGTATTAGAATATTTTTATACTTATTATATATAATATACGAGTATATAATACTAATTTCTTGATCAGTTTCATAAGAGTATTTGACATAACTTCAGACTTTTCTTTTACTTTTTCTTTGAATGATTTACACTCTGGTTCATCCTACCCGAATATCTTGCTCGAATGGCCTGCAGCCTGTTCTCTGCTTGGAACCCCGTGTTCTCTGCTTGGAACCCCGTGGTCTCTGCTTGGAACCCCGTGGTCTCTGCTTGGAAACCCGTGGCCTATACTTGGAACCCCGTGGCCTATACTTGGAAACCCGTGGGCCATACTTGGAACCCCGTGGTCCATACTTGAAACCCCTGGTCCATACTTGGAACCTCTGGTTTCTTGCCCTTTGAAATGTTTTTATGTGAATTGTTGACTAATGTTTTGTTGAAATAGACATCAATATTTAGTTTATAGTATTTTATTATTTAGTACCTAATACAATATTGTTTTATTACAATATTTATAAATCTTTCAGTAGCAGTATTCAATTGCTAATTTGACTGCTCCGAAACTTTATCATGGAAAGGTGGAACACTCATCCCGAAAATAATCTGCAAGTGGTTTTTGCTGCTGACTGTCTGCTGGCCATGCACCAGGATGATGGTTCGATTGATCGTGCTGTCCCAAATCTCACTTGTCAAGATTCTGCTGTGTTGCATTGGGAAGTTGAAGTCAATGTCAAGAACTTAAATGTTTGTAATACATTTATCTAAATATTGAATACAATTATTGTTATCATTTTAAATTTGTTGTTTTATTCATACCATAATTGTTTTCTTTTATTGCGAGTCCTCAGGCACTCGATCATTTGCTGGAGATACAAACACATTAATTCGTTTGATCATGTAATTTTTTATTCATTAGTCAAAAATACATTGTAATTATCCTTTGTAATAAGTAAAAATTGTTAATTAGAAATGCCTGTTCTATTGATTGTAGTAAGAGTATTAGTTATAATAATATAATTAATATTTGTAATGTAATGATTTGTGTAATGTCATCAAATAAAATTATTTAACTTTATCAGTAAGTGTTTAATTTAATTTTTATCAATTTTAAATTTGAAGTTCAGTTTAGAAATCCACAAAGTGGAAATCTTTTAAGTTTTAGTTTGAATTAAGCTCCTAATATGTTGAAATTATTGTATTATACGATATGAGCACTTTATTAGATTGTCTTTGCAATTTTACCTACAATTATTTAATGGCCCAAAGACTAATTTTCATTTCAACAACTCTAACGTGTATGTATAACTCGTGTCAGTTATGTTAACTGAGCAAAATATATTTCTTTAGGTCTTACAATTTTTTTCTTTTTTTAAACTTTAATAAATATGAGCACTTATTATGAGACTATTATAGACGTATATTATATATAGAATATATATATATATATATATATATATATATATATATATAGTATATATATAGTCTAAGGTGGTATGCAATTTTGTTTATAATTAAATTAATTAATTACACAGTGATTTATTTCAACTGCTTTTTTAAACTTTAATAAATAAGAGCACTTTATTATGAGACTATTATAGACGTATAGTATAGACTAATTATCTATTATATATATATATTTATTATATATATATATATATATATATATATATATATAGTCTAAGATATATATAGTCTAAGTATATATATAGTCTAAGATTGTATTTGCAATTTTGTTTATAATTAAATTAATTAATTCAATTCACAGTGATTCATTTCAACTGCTTTACTTGCATAATTAATATCTATAACACATATCAGTTAGTTTTACTTAACTTAGAAAAAATATTTCCCTAAATCTTTACCATTTTTTTCTTTTTTCTATATACTTTGAAATTTTAAGAAAAATGAGCCCTTTAATTAATTTAGACTGCATAATAATTAGTTCATATTAAATTAATACATTACATTATACTTAATTTTTTTATTGTTACCACTTTTTGTCTTACCTTTTTTTTGATACATTTTTTTAATTTAATTTAACATATTTATTAGATTATTCAAACCCGGATGTTAAGGGTTTTTAACCCCCCAGCACATACGGTTACCTTACCATATACCAGTGGTTTAAGCAACCCAAATCCTTGAGGGTAACTCCCGAACGTCATGTAACCCTGACGTACGATGTTGGGATCGGAGAACCTTCCCTACAATTTTACAACGTATTTGCTTACCTCGATTTTTTTATCTTACCAGCGTCTCGAACCTGCTACCATATCCTTCCAATCTACTGTCCCGTTCACACCTCTTATCTCGCTACTCCATGCTGACCACACCGAAAAATCGCCACAAACTGGCTTATATAAATTCGATATAGATAAGCGAGAAAATAATTAAACCGGCGATGATTTAACAAGTCATATGCACGAAAAAAATGCGGGTTTGGTACCGGTTGTGTGGCATAACGGTTAGCGTGATGGCTTCGTACCCCAAAGGTACCGAGTTCGATCCCCGGATCGGACGGGAAAAGAAGTTTGTCGTGCTAGCAGGTATACCATGCAAGCGTACCGCACGTCGGGTTGATGTAATAAAGAAAAGCTCCGTGTAGGGGAAGGGGTGAATGAAGAAAACCTCCCCTGCCTGGGCGCCTTAGCAAGGTCTTCGAGACCTGGCGGAGGGCGCCCTAGCGGATTTCTTCACTTTATTTAATTAACTCGACAGCGGGGGGTCGGGAGGCCCTCCCACGCGCGCCCGGAAACCGGTCAATCAAGAACCAAGCCAGCCAGCCAGCCAGCCCCCGAATTGAATGCCACGCGCGCGCGCGTTTGTATACAGTATGTACGTATGTAGGAGTGCAGTATGTACCCGTACACATTTTTGAATGTACTAGTATGTATGTATACATTTTTAAATGTACTAGTATGTATGTATACATTTTTGTATGTACTAGTATGTATGTATACATTTTTAAATGTACTAGTATGTATATATACATTTTTAAATGTACTAGTATGTATGTATACATTTTTAAATGTACTAGTATGTATGTATACTAATAAATGTATACTGAAAATACATACATACTAGTATATTTAAAAATGTATACATACATACTAGTACATTTAAAAATGTATACATACATACTAGTACATTTAAAAATGTATACATACATACTAGTACATTTAAAAATGTATACATACATACTAGTACATACAAAAATGTATACATACATACTAGTACATTTAAAAATGTATACATACATACTAGTACATTCAAAAATGTGTACGGGTACATACTGCACTCCTACATACGTACATACTGTATACAAACGCGCGCGCGCGTGGCATTCAATTCGGGGGCTGGCTGGCTGGCTGGCTTGGTTCTTGATTGACCGGTTTCCGGGCGCGCGTGGGAGGGCCTCCCGACCCCCCGCTGTCGAGTTAATTAAATAAAGTGAAGAAGAAATCCGCTAGGGCGCCTCCGCCAGGTCTCGAAGACCTTGCTAAGGCGCCCAGGCAGGGGAGGTTTCTTCATTCACCCCTTCCCCTACACGGAGCTTTTCTTTATTACATCAACCCGACGTGCGGTACGCTTGCATGGTATACCTGCTAGCACGACAAACTTCTTTTCCCGTCCGATCCGGGGATCGAACTCGGTACCTTTGGGGTACGAAGCCATCACGCTAACCGTTATGCCACACAACCGGTACCAAACCCGCATTTTTTTCGTGCATATGACTTGTTAAATCATCGCCGGTTTAATTATTTTCTCGCTTATCTATATCGAATTTATATAAGCCAGTTTGTGGCGATTTTTCGGTGTGGTCAGCATGGAGTAGCGAGATAAGAGGTGTGAACGGGACAGTAGATTGGAAGGATATGGTAGCAGGTTCGAGACGCTGGTAAGATAAAAAAATCGAGGTAAGCAAATACGTTGTAAAATTGTAGGGAAGGTTCTCCGATCCCAACATCGTACGTCAGGGTTACATGACGTTCGGGAGTTACCCTCAAGGATTTGGGGTTGCTTAAACCACTGGTATATGGTAAGGTAACCGTATGTGCTGGGGGGTTAAAAAACCCTTAACATCCGGGTTTGAATAATCTAATAAATATGTTAAATTAAATTAAAAAAATGTATCAAAAAAAAGGTAAGACAAAAAAGTGGTAACAATAAAAAAAATTAAGTATAATGTAATGTATTAATTTAATATGAACTAATTATTATGCAGTCTAAATTAATTAAAGGGCTCATTTTTCTTAAAATTTCAAAGTATATAGAAAAAAGAAAAAAATGGTAAAGATTTAGGGAAATATTTTTTCTAAGTTAAGTAAAACTAACTGATATGTGTTATAGATATTAATTATGCAAGTAAAGCAGTTGAAATGAATCACTGTGAATTGAATTAATTAATTTAATTATAAACAAAATTGCAAATACAATCTTAGACTATATATATACTTAGACTATATATATCTTAGACTATATATATATATATATATATATAAATATATATATATATATAGATAATTAGTCTATACTATACGTCTATAATAGTCTCATAATAAAGTGCTCTTATTTATTAAAGTTTAAAAAAGCAGTTGAAATAAATCACTGTGTAATTAATTAATTTAATTATAAACAAAATTGCATACCCCTTAGACTATATATATACTATATATATATATATATATATATATATATATATATATATAGTCTATAATATACGTCTATAATAGTCTCATAATAAAGTGCTCATATTTATTAAAGTTTAAAAAAAAGAAAAAAATTGTAAGACCTAAAGAAATATATTTTGCTCAGTTAACATAACTGACACGAGTTATACATACACGTTAGAGTTGTTGAAATGAAAATTAGTCTTTGGGCCATTAAATAATTGTAGGTAAAATTGCAAAGACAATCTAATAAAGTGCTCATATCGTATAATACAATAATTTCAACATATTAGGAGCTTAATTCAAACTAAAACTTAAAAGATTTCCACTTTGTGGATTTCTAAACTGAACTTCAAATTTAAAATTGATAAAAATTAAATTAAACACTTACTGATAAAGTTAAATAATTTTATTTGATGACATTACACAAATCATTACATTACAAATATTAATTATATTATTATAACTAATACTCTTACTACAATCAATAGAACAGGCATTTCTAATTAACAATTTTTACTTATTACAAAGGATAATTACAATGTATTTTTGACTAATGAATAAAAAATTACATGATCAAACGAATTAATGTGTTTGTATCTCCAGCAAATGATCGAGTGCCTGAGGACTCGCAATAAAAGAAAACAATTATGGTATGAATAAAACAACAAATTTAAAATGATAACAATAATTGTATTCAATATTTAGATAAATGTATTACAAACATTTAAGTTCTTGACATTGACTTCAACTTCCCAATGCAACACAGCAGAATCTTGACAAGTGAGATTTGGGACAGCACGATCAATCGAACCATCATCCTGGTGCATGGCCAGCAGACAGTCAGCAGCAAAAACCACTTGCAGATTATTTTCGGGATGAGTGTTCCACCTTTCCATGATAAAGTTTCGGAGCAGTCAAATTAGCAATTGAATACTGCTACTGAAAGATTTATAAATATTGTAATAAAACAATATTGTATTAGGTACTAAATAATTAAAATACTATAAACTAAATATTGATGTCTATTTCAACAAAACATTAGTCAACAATTCACATAAAAACATTTCAAAGGGCAAGAAACCAGAGGTTCCAAGTATGGACCAGGGGTTTCAAGTATGGACCACGGGGTTCCAAGTATGGACCACGGGGTTCCAAGTATAGGCCACGGGGTTCCAAGTATAGGCCACGGGGTTCCAAGCAGAGACCACGGGGTTCCAAGCAGAGACCACGGGGTTCCAAGCAGAGAACACGGGGTTCCAAGCAGAGAACAGGCTGCAGGCCATTCGAGCAAGATATTCGGGTAGGATGAACCAGAGTGTAAATCATTCAAAGAAAAAGTAAAAGAAAAGTCTGAAGTTATGTCAAATACTCTTATGAAACTGATCAAGAAATTAGTATTATATACTCGTATATTATATATAATAAGTATAAAAATATTCTAATACTTATATTTGTTTGCACAACAAATGTTTTAATATCCAAAGTGCTGTATTCGCAATCTTCACAATAGAGCCACTCGGTTGCTGTTTACTTCACATTGTCTTGATTTATCAGAACTGACGTATGACATTCTTTTATTATACCTATAAAATTAAAATAGTTTTAAATATTTATGTAATGTAACATATTTTATAAGTAAAGAATTAATGGAAATTAAAACAACAAATTGAACAAGATAATGTATTTATTCAATAATTAGATGAATATATTACAAGTATTCAAGTCATAACCATTGATTGAACGCACAAATGAACTTTGCACTTCCCAATGCAAACACATCAGCATGTAATTATCTTCTCTAGGGACACCATTGAGTTAATGTTGTTTGTGACAGCAAGATAGGTCCAATGCAGACAGGTGTGTGAGCATCCTGATCATTGATCAGTCATTGATTGCCCTGTAAACAAAAGCACCCAATTAATAGTAATTCAGACTACTATAATACATTATAAAGAGTAACTCACCAAGTGTTTTCTTCAGAGCAGTTTCACTAAGTCTTCCCGAAGTAAACTGCAAAGTGCATAATTTATAAGAATTAGTGTTCGAACTTAAGCATGAAGACATATTGCCTATTGGGAGATTTAAATCTGGAACAGAAAGCAGAAGGTTAGAATACATTATGATTACTACTATTATATAAACATAATTATTAATATTATGGGCATTAAAATATGGCTCTAGACAAAACAAGCAAACCGGCGAGGACATTCAATAAGGCATTGGAGGACAAAGACGAAGAGGCAAAGACCCTGGGAATTGGGCAAAGCAACCAAGACGCAGAGGCAAACGTTATGGGCATTAAAATATGGCTTTAGACAAAACAAGCAAACCGGGGAGGACATTCAATAGGCTTTGGAGGACAGAGACGAAGAGGTAAAGACCCTGGGAATTGGACAAAGCAACCAAGACGCGGAGGCAAACATTATGGGCATTAAAATATGGCTCTAGACAAAACAAGCAAACCGGGGAGGACATTCAATAGGCTTTGGAGGACAGAGACGAAGAGGCAAAGACCCTGGGAATTGGACAAAGCAACCAAGACGCGGAGGCAAACATTATGGGCATTAAAATATGGCTCTAGACAAAACAAGCAAACCGGGGAGGACATTCAATAGGCTTTGGAGGACAGAGACGAAGAGGCAAAGACCCTGGGAATTGGACAAAGCAACCAAGACGCGGAGGCAAACATTATGGGCATTAAAATATGGCTCTAGACAAAACAAGCAAACCGGGGAGGCAAAAATGCACGGCATTAGATAAGGCATTGGAGGACAAAGACGAGAAGGCAAAAATTTGGCAATTCGACAAAGCAACCAAGACGGGAGGCAAACATAATGGGCAATAAAATAAGGCTCTAGACAAAGTAACCAATATAGAAAGGCAAGTATTCTGAGCATTGTTCAAGGCAACAAAATCGGGGAGGCAAACATCCTGAGCAATCAAAGATGCAATCAAGGCAATCGAGACTTTCTTCACATTGAAGTCCATTGATTGTTTTTTGCAGGGTCGCATGAACTTATACGCATTCTTGAAGCTTCTACGGGGCATTAATACTTGAATCGGTCTCTGACGAAGAAGTCGATGTGGTGTTCGGTGCGTTGATGGTGGAATTGGAAGAATCTGAAAAAAAAAAATTCATGTTAGCGATGCAGACATTATTGTTGTCATAGACAGATACATACTGTATTATTAGAGAGAGAAGTCCCAGATGAATAGGTCGATGTGGTGTCTATTCGGTGCGTTGATGGTGGAATTGGAAGAATCTGAAAAAAAAATTCATGTTAGCGATGCAGACATTATTGTTATAGACATACTGTATTATTAGAGAAAGAAGTCCCCGATGAAGAGGTTGATGTGGTGTCTATTCGGTGCGTTGATGGTGGAATTGGAAGAATCTGAAAAAAAAAAAATTCATGTTAGCGATGCAGACATTATTGTTGTCATAGACAGATACATACTGTATTATTAGAGAGAGAAGTCCCAGATGAATAGGTCGATGTGGTGTCTATTCGGTGCGTTGATGGTGGAATTGGAAGAATCTGAAAAAAAAAATTCATGTTAGCGATGCAGACATTATTGTTATAGACATACTGTATTATTAGAGAAAGAAGTCCCCGATGAAGAGGTTGATGTGGTGTCTATTCGGTGCGTTGATGGTGGAATTGGAAGAATCTGAAAAAAAAAAATTCATGTTAGCGACGCAGACATTATTGTTGTCATAGACAGATACATACTGTATTATTAGAGAGAGAAGTCCCAGATGAATAGGTCGATGTGGTGTCTATTCGGTGCGTTGATGGTGGAATTGGAAGAATCTGAAAAAAAAAAAATTCATGTTAGCGATGCAGACATTATTGTTATAGACATACTGTATTATTAGAGAAAGAAGTCCGCGATGAAGAGGTTGATGTGGTGTCTATTCGGTGCGTTGATGGTGGAATTGGAAGAATCTGAAAAAAAAAATTCATGTTAGCGACGCAGACATTATTGTTGTCATAGACAGATACATACTGTATTATTAGAGAGAGAAGTCCCAGATGAATAGGTCGATGTGGTGTCTATTCGGTGCGTTGATGGTGGAATTGGAAGAATCTGAAAAAAAAAAATTCATGTTAGCAATGCAGACATTATTGTTGTCATAGACAGATACATACTGTATTATTAGAGAGAGAAGTCCCAGATGAATAGGTCGATGTGGTGTCTATTCGGTGCGTTGATGGTGGAATTGGAAGAATCTGAAAAAAAAAAAATTCATGTTAGCGATGCAGACATTATTGTTGTCATAGACAGATACATACTGTATTATTAGAGAGAGAAGTCCCAGATGAATAGGTCGATGTGGTGTCTATTCGGTGCGTTGATGGTGGAATTGGAAGAATCTGAAAAAAAAAATTCATGTTAGCGATGCAGACATTATTGTTATAGACATACTGTATTATTAGAGAAAGAAGTCCCGATGAATAGGTTGATGTGGTGTCTATTCGGTGCGTTGATGGTGGAATTGGAAGAATCTGAAAAAAAAAATTCATGTTAGCGATGCAGACATTATTGTTGTCATAGACATACATACTGTATTATTAGAGAGAGAAGTCCCAGATGAATAGGTCGATGTGGTGTCTATTCGGTGCGTTGATGGTGGAATTGGAAGAATCTGAAAAAAAAAATTCATGTTAGCGATGCAGACATTATTGTTGTATAGACAGATACATACTGTATTATTAGAGAGAGAAGTCCCGATGAAGAGGTCGATGTGGTGTCTATTCGGTGCGTTGATGGTGGAATTGGAAGAATCTGAAAAAAAAAATTCATGTTAGCGACGCAGACATTATTGTTCATAGACATACTGTATTATTAGAGAAGAAAGTCGATGTGGTGTCTATTCGGTGCGTTGATGGTGGAATTGGAAGAATCTGAAAAAAAAAAAATTCATGTTAGCGATGCAGACATTATTGTTGTCATAGACAGATACATACTGTATTATTAGAGAGAGAAGTCCCAGATAAATAGGTCGATGTGGTGTCTATTCGGTGCGTTGATGGTGGAATTGGAAGAATCTGAAAAAAAAAATTCATGTTAGCGATGCAGACATTATTGTTGTCATAGACAGATACATACTGTATTATTAGAGAGAGAAGTCCCAGATAAATAGGTCGATGTGGTGTCTATTCGGTGCGTTGATGGTGGAATTGGAAGAATCTGAAAAAAAAAAATTCATGTTAGCGATGCAGACATTATTGTTGTCATAGACAGATACATACTGTATTATTAGAGAGAGAAGTCCCAGATAATAGGTCGATGTGGTGTCTATTCGGTGCGTTGATGGTGGAATTGGAAGAATCTGAAAAAAAAAATTCATGTTGTTAGCGATGCAGACATTATTGTTATAGACATACTGTATTATTAGAGAAAGAAGTCCCAGATGAATAGGTCGATGTGGTGTCTATTCGGTGCGTTGATGGTGGAATTGGAAGAATCTGAAAAAAAAAATTCATGTTAGCGATGCAGACATTATTGTGTCATAGACAGATACATACTGTATTATTAGAGAGAGAAGTCCCAGATGAATAGGTCGATGTGGTGTCTATTCGGTGCGTTGATGGTGGAATTGGAAGAATCTGAAAAAAAAAATTCATGTTAGCGATGCAGACATTATTGTTGTCATAGACAGATACATACTGTATTATTAGAGAGAGAAGTCCCAGATGAATAGGTCGATGTGGTGTCTATTCGGTGCGTTGATGGTGGAATTGGAAGAATCTGAAAAAAAAAAATTCATGTTAGCGATGCAGACATTATTGTTGTCATAGACAGATACTACTGTATTATTAGAGAGAGAAGTCCCAGATAAATAGGTCGATGTGGTGTCTATTCGGTGCGTGATGGTGGAATTGGAAGAATCTGAAAAAAAAAAATTCATGTTAGCGATGCAGACATTATTGTTATAGACATACTGTATTATTAGAGAAAGAAGTCCCGATGAATAGGTTGATGTGGTGTCTATTCGGTGCGTTGATGGTGGAATTGGAAGAATCTGAAAAAAAAAATTCATGTTAGCGATGCAGACATTATTGTTGTCATAGACAGATACATACTGTATTATTAGAGAGAGAAGTCCCAGATAAATAGGTCGATGTGGTGTCTATTCGGTGCGTTGATGGTGGAATTGGAAGAATCTGAAAAAAAAAATTCATGTTAGCGATGCAGACATTATTGTTGTCATAGACAGATACATACTGTATTATTAGAGAGAGAAGTCCCAGATAAATAGGTCGATGTGGTGTCTATTCGGTGCGTTGATGGTGGAATTGGAAGAATCTGAAAAAAAAAAATTCATGTTAGCGATGCAGACATTATTGTTATAGACCTACTGTATTATTAGAGAAAGAGGTCGATGTGGTGTCTATTCGGTGCGTTGATGGTGGAATTGGAAGAATCTGAAAAAAAAAAAATTCATGTTAGCGATGCAGACATTATTGTTGTCATAGACAGATACATACTGTATTATTAGAGAGAGAAGTCCCAGATGAATAGGTCGATGTGGTGTCTATTCGGTGCGTTGATGGTGGAATTGGAAGAATCTGAAAAAAAAAAATTCATGTTAGCGATGCAGACATTATTGTTGTCATAGACAGATACATACTGTATTATTAGAGAGAGAAGTCCCAGATGAATAGGTCGATGTGGTGTCTATTCGGTGCGTTGATGGTGGAATTGGAAGAATCTGAAAAAAAAAAATTCATGTTAGCGATGCAGACATTATTGTTGTCATAGACAGATACATACTGTATTATTAGAGAGAGAAGTCCCAGATGAATAGGTCGATGTGGTGTCTATTCGGTGCGTTGATGGTGGAATTGGAAGAATCTGAAAAAAAAATTCATGTTATCGATGCAGACATTATTGTTATAGACATACTGTATTATTAGAGAAAGAAGTCCCGATGAAGAGGTGATGTGGTGTCTATTCGGTGCGTTGATGGTGGAATTGGAAGAATCTGAAAAAAAAAATTCATGTTAGCGATGCAGACATTATTGTTGTCATAGACAGATACATACTGTATTATTAGAGAGAGAAGTCCCAGATGAATAGGTCGATGTGGTGTCTATTCGGTGCGTTGATGGTGGAATTGGAAGAATCTGAAAAAAAAAAATTCATGTTAGCGATGCAGACATTATTGTTGTCATAGACAGACTACGTATTATTAGAGAGAGAAGTCCCCAGATGAATAGGTCGATGTGGTGTCTATTCGGTGCGTTGATGGTGGAATTGGAAGAATCTGAAAAAAAAAAATTCATGTTAGCGATGCAGACATGTTAGCGATGCAGACATTATTGTTGTCATAGACAGATACATACTGTATTATTAGAGAGAGAAGTCCCAGATGAATAGGTCGATGTGGTGTCTATTCGGTGCGTTGATGGTGGAATTGGAAGAATCTGAAAAAAAAAATTCATGTTAGCGATGCAGACATTATTGTTGTCATAGACAGATCATACTGTATTATTAGAGAGAGAAGTCCCAGATGAATAGGTCGATGTGGTGTCTATTCGGTGCGTTGATGGTGGAATTGGAAGAATCTGAAAAAAAAAATTCATGTTAGCGATGCAGACATTATTGTTGTCATAGACAGATACATACTGTATTATTAGAGAGAGAAGTCCCAGATAATAGGTCGATGTGGTGTCTATTCGGTGCGTTGATGGTGGAATTGGAAGAATCTGAAAAAAAAAAAAATTCATGTTAGCGATGCAGACATATTGTTGTCATAGACAGATACATACTGTATTATTAGAGAGAGAAGTCCCCGATGAAGAGGTCGATGTGGTGTCTATTCGGTGCGTTGATGGTGGAATTGGAAGAATCTGAAAAAAAAAATTCATGTTAGCGATGCAGACATTATTGTTGTCATAGACAGATACATACTGTATTATTAGAGAAAGAAGTCCCCGATGAATAGGTTGATGTGGTGTCTATTCGGTGCGTTGATGGTGGAATTGGAAGAATCTGAAAAAAAAAATTCATGTTAGCGATGCAGACATTATTGTTGTCATAGCAGATACATACTGTATTATTAGAGAGAGAAGTCCCAGATGAATAGGTCGATGTGGTGTCTATTCGGTGCGTTGATGGTGGAATTGGAAGAATCTGAAAAAAAAAAATTCATGTTAGCGATGCAGACATTATTGTTATAGACATACTGTATTATTAGAGAAAGAAGTCGATGTGGTGTCTATTCGCTGCGTTGATGGTGGAATTGGAAGAATCTGAAAAAAAAAAATTCATGTTAGCGACGCAGACATTATTGTTGTCATAGACAGATACATACTGTATTATTAGAGAGAGAAGTCCCAGATGAATAGGTCGATGTGGCGTCTATTCGGTGCGTTGATGGTGGAATTGGAAGAATCTGAAAAAAAAAATTCATGTTAGCGATGCAGACATTATTGTTGTCATAGACAGATACATACTGTATTATTAGAGAGAGAAGTCCCAGATAAATAGGTCGATGTGGTGTCTATTCGGTGCGTTGATGGTGGAATTGAAGAAATCTGAAAAAAAAAATTCATGTTAGCGATGCAGACATTATTGTTGTCATAGACAGATCATACTGTATTATTAGAGAGAGAAGTCCCAGATGAATAGGTCGATGTGGTGTCTATTCGGTGCGTTGATGGTGGAATTGGAAGAATCTGAAAAAAAAAATTCATGTTAGCGATGGCAGACATTATTGTTGTCATAGACAGATACATACTGTATTATTAGAGAGAGAAGTCCCAGATAAATAGGTCGATGTGGTGTGCTATTCGGTGCGTTGATGGTGGAATTGGAAGAATCTGAAAAAAAAAAATTCATGTTAGCGATGCAGACATTATTGTTGTCATAGACAGATACATACTGTATTATTAGAGAGAGACTGTATTATTAGAGAGAGAAGTCCCAGATGAATAGGTCGATGTGGTGTCTATTCGGTGCGTTGATGGTGGAATTGGAAGAATCTGAAAAAAAAAAATTCATGTTAGCGATGCAGACATTATTGTTATAGACATTACTGTATTATTAGAGAAAGAAGTCCCGATGAAGAGGTTGATGTGGTGTCTATTCGGTGCGTTGATGGTGGAATTGGAAGAATCTGAAAAAAAAAAATTCATGTTAGCGATGCAGACATTATTGTTGTATAGACAGATACATACTGTATTATTAGAGAGAGAAGTCCCAGATGAATAGGTCGATGTGGTGTCTATTCGGTGCGTTGATGGTGGAATTGGAAGAATCTGAAAAAAAAAATTCATGTTAGCGATGCAGACATTATTGTTATAGACATACTGTATTATTAGAGAAAGAAGTCCCGATGAAGAGGTTGATGTGGTGTCTATTCGGTGCGTTGATGGTGGAATTGGAAGAATCTGAAAAAAAAAATTCATGTTAGCGACGCAGACATTATTGTTGTCATAGACAGATACATACTGTATTATTAGAGAGAAAAGTCCCAGATGAATAGGTCGATGTGGCGTCTATTCGGTGCGTTGATGGTGGAATTGGAAGAATCTGAAAAAAAAAATTCATGTTAGCGACGCAGACATTATGTTGTCATAGACAGATACATACTGTATTATTAGAGAGAAAAGTCCCAGATGAATAGGTCGATGTGGTGTCTATTCGGTGCGTTGATGGTGGAATTGGAAGAATCTGAAAAAAAAAAATCATGTTAGCGATGCAGACATTATTGTTATAGACATACTGTATTATTAGAGAGAAGTCCCAGATGAATAGGTCGATGTGGTGTCTATTCGGTGCGTTGATGGTGGAATTGGAAGAATCTGAAAAAAAAAAATTCATGTTAGCGATGCAGACATTATTGTTGTCATAGACAGATACATACTGTATTATTAGAGAGAGAAGTCCCAGATGAATAGGTCGATGTGGTGTCTATTCGGTGCGTTGATGGTGGAATTGGAAGAATCTGAAAAAAAAAAAATTCATGTTAGCGATGCAGAGATTATTGTTGTCATAGACAGATACATACTGTATTATTAGAGAGAGAAGTCCCAGATGAATAGGTCGATGTGGTGTCTATTCGGTGCGTTGATGGTGGAATTGGAAAAATCTGAAAAAAAAAAAATTCATGTTAGCGATGCAGACATTATTGTTATAGACATACTGTATTATTAGAGAAAAGAAGTCCCCGATGAAGAGGTTGATGTGGTGTCTATTCGGTGCGTTGATGGTGGAATTGGAAGAATCTGAAAAAAAAAATTCATGTTAGCGATGCAGACATTATTGTTATAGACATACTGTATTATTAGAGAGAGAAGTCCCAGATGAAGAGGTCGATGTGGTGTCTATTCGGTGCGTTGATGGTGGAATTGGAAGAATCTGAAAAAAAAAAAATTCATGTTAGCGATGCAGACATTATTGTTGTCATAGACAGATACATACTGTATTATTAGAGAGAGAAGTCCCAGATGAATAGGTCGATGTGGTGTCTATTCGGTGCGTTGATGGTGGAATTGGAAGAATCTGAAAAAAAAAAAATTCATGTTAGCGATGCAGACATTATTGTTGTCATAGACAGATACATACTGTATTATTAGAGAGAGAAGTCCCAGATGAATAGGTCGATGTGGTGTCTATTCGGTGTGCGTTGATGGTGGAATTGGAAGAATCTGAAAAAAAAAAATTCATGTTAGCGATGCAGACATTATTGTTGTCATAGACAGATACATACTGTAATTAGAGAGAGAAGTCCCAGATGAATAGGTCGATGTGGTGTCTATTCGGTGCGTTGATGGTGGAATTGGAAGAATCTGAAAAAAAAAATTCATGTTAGCGATGCAGACATTATTGTTATAGACATACTGTATTATTAGAGAAGAGAGAAAGTCGAATGTGGTGTCTATTCGGTGCGTTGATGGTGGAATTGGAAGAATCTGAAAAAAAAAAATTCATGTTAGCGATGCAGACATTATTGTTGTCATAGACAGATACATACTGTATTATTAGAGAGAGAAGTCCCAGATGAATAGGTCGATGTGGTGTCTATTCGGTGCGTTGATGGTGGAATTGGAAGAATCTGAAAAAAAAAAAATTCATGTTAGCGATGCAGACATTATTGTTGTCATAGACAGATACATACTGTATTATTAGAGAGAGAAGTCCCAGATGAATAGGTCGATGTGGTGTCTATTCGGTGCGTTGATGGTGGAATTGGAAAATCTGAAAAAAAAAATTCATGTTAGCGATGCAGACATTATTGTTATAGACATACTGTATTATTAGAGAAAGAAGTCCCCGATGAAGAGGTTGATGTGGTGTCTATTCGGTGCGTTGATGGTGGAATTGGAAGAATCTGAAAAAAAAAATTCATGTTAGCGACGCAGACATTATTGTTGTCATAGACAGATACATACTGTATTATTAGAGAGAGAAGTCCCAGATGAATAGGTCGATGTGGTGTCTATTCGGTGCGTTGATGGTGGAATTGGAAAGAATCTGAAAAAAAAAAATTCATGTTAGCGATGCAGACATTATTGTTATAGACATACTGTATTATTAGAGAAAGAAGTCGATGTGGTGTCTATTCGCTGCGTTGATGGTGGAATTGGAAGAATCTGAAAAAAAAAAAATTCATGTTAGCGATGCAGACATTATTGTTGTCATAGACAGATACATACTGTATTATTAGAGAGAGAAGTCCCAGATGAATAGGTCGATGTGGTGTCTATTCGGTGCGTTGATGGTGGAATTGGAAGAATCTGAAAAAAAAAAATTCATGTTAGCGATGCAGACATTATTGTTGTCATAGACAGATACATACTGTATTATTAGAGAGAGAAGTCCCAGATAATAGGTCGATGTGGTGTCTATTCGGTGCGTTGATGGTGGAATTGGAAGAATCTGAAAAAAAAAAATTCATGTTAGCGATGCAGACATTATTGTTGTCATAGACAGATACATACTGTATTATTAGAGAGAGAAGTCCCAGATGAATAGGTCGATGTGGTGTCTATTCGGTGCGTTGATGGTGGAATTGGAAGAATCTGAAAAAAAAATTCATGTTAGCGATGCAGACATTATTGTTATAGACATACTGTATTATTAGAGAAAGAAGTCCCCGATGAAGAGGTTGATGTGGTGTCTATTCGGTGCGTTGATGGTGGAATTGGAAGAATCTGAAAAAAAAAAATTCATGTTAGCGATGCAGACATTATTGTTGTCATAGACAGATACATACTGTATTATTAGAGAGAGAAGTCCCAGATGAATAGGTCGATGTGGTGTCTATTCGGTGCGTTGATGGTGGAATTGGAAGAATCTGAAAAAAAAAATTCATGTTAGCGATGCAGACATTATTGTTATAGACATACTGTATTATTAGAGAAAGAAGTCCCCGATGAAGAGGTTGATGTGGTGTCTATTCGGTGCGTTGATGGTGGAATTGGAAGAATCTGATAAAAAAATTCATGTTAGCAATGCAGACATTATTGTTGTCATAGACAGATACATACTGTATTATTAGAGAGAGAAGTCCCAGATGAATAGGTCGATGTGGTGTCTATTCGGTGCGTTGATGGTGGAATTGGAAGAATCTGAAAAAAAAAAATTCATGTTAGCGATGCAGACATTATTGTTGTCATAGACAGATACATACTGTATTATTAGAGAGAGAAGTCCCAGATAAATAGGTCGATGTGGTGTCTATTCGGTGCGTTGATGGTGGAATTGGAAGAATCTGAAAAAAAAAATTCATGTTAGCGATGCAGACATTATTGTTATAGACATACTGTATTATTAGAGAAAAAGTCCCCGATGAAGAGGTCGATGTGGTGTCTATTCGGTGCGTTGATGGTGGAATTGGAAGAATCTGAAAAAAAAAAAATCATGTTAGCGATGCAGACATTATTGTTGTCATAGACAGATACATACTGTATTATTAGAGAGAGAAGTCCCAGATGAATAGGTCGATGTGGTGTCTATTCGGTGCGTTGATGGTGGAATTGGAAGAATCTGAAAAAAAAAAATTCATGTTAGCGATGCAGACATTATTGTTGTCATAGACAGATACATACTGTATTATTAGAGAGAGAAGTCCCAGATGAATAGGTCGATGTGGTGTCTATTCGGTGCGTTGATGGTGGAATTGGAAAAATCTGAAAAAAAAAATTCATGTTAGCGATGCAGACATTATTGTTATAGACATACTGTATTATTAGAGAAAGAAGTCCCCGATGAAGAGGTTGATGTGGTGTCTATTCGGTGCGTTGATGGTGGAATTGGAAGAATCTGAAAAAAAAAATTCATGTTAGCGATGCAGACATTATTGTTATAGACATACTGTATTATTAGAGAAAAAAGTCCCCGATGAAGAGGTTGATGTGGTGTCTATTCGGTGCATTGATGGTGGAATTGGAAGAATCTGAAAAAAAAAAAAAATCATGTTAGCGATGCAGACATTATTGTTGTCATAGACAGATACATACTGTATTATTAGAGAGAGAAGTCCCATAAATAGGTCGATGTGGTGTCTATTCGGTGCGTTGATGGTGGAATTGGAAGAATCTGAAAAAAAAAAATTCATGTTAGCGATGCAGACATTATGTTGTCATAGACAGATACATACTGTATTATTAGAGAGAAGTCCCAGATGAATAGGTCGATGTGGTGTCTATTCGGTGCGTTGATGGTGGAATTGGAAGAATCTGAAAAAAAAAAATTCATGTTAGCGATGCAGACATTATTGTTGTCATAGACAGATACATACTGTATTATTAGAGAGAGAAGTCCCAGATGAATAGGTCGATGTGGTGTCTATTCGGTGCGTTGATGGTGGAATTGGAAGAATCTGAAAAAAAAATTCATGTTAGCGATGCAGACATTATTGTTATAGACATACTGTATTATTAGAGAAAGAAGTCGATGTGGTGTCTATTCGCTGCGTTGATGGTGGAATTGGAAGAATCTGAAAAAAAAAAATTCATGTTAGCGACGCAGACATTATTGTTGTCATAGACAGATACATACTGTATTATTAGAGAGAGAAGTCCCAGATGAATAGGTCGATGTGGTGTCTATTCGGTGCGTTGATGGTGGAATTGGAAGAATCTGAAAAAAAAAAATTCATGTTAGCGATGCAGACATTATTGTTGTCATAGACAGATACATACTGTATTATTAGAGAGAGAAGTCCCCGATGAATAGGTCGATGTGGTGTCTATTCGGTGCGTTGATGGTGGAATTGGAAAAATCTGAAAAAAAAATTCATGTTAGCTGCAGACATTATTGTTATAGACATACTGTATTATTAGAGAGAAGAAGTCCCAGATGAAGAGGTCGATGTGGTGTCTATTCGCTGCGTTGATGGTGGAATTGGAAGAATCTGAAAAAAAAAAATTCATGTTAGCGACGCAGACATTATTGTTGTCATAGACAGATACATACTGTATTATTAGAGAGAGAAGTCCCAGATGAATAGGTCGATGTGGGGTCTATTCGGTGCGTTGATGGTGGAATTGGAAGAATCTGAAAAAAAAAAATTCATGTTAGCGATGCAGACATTATTTTGTATAGACATACTGTATTATTAGAGAAAGAAGTCTATGTGGTGTCTATTCGGTGCGTTGATGGTGGAATTGGAAGAATCTGAAAAAAAAAAAATTCATGTTAGCGATGCAGACATTATTGTTGTCATAGACAGATACATACTGTATTATTAGAGAGAGAAGTCCCAGATGAATAGGTCGATGTGGTGTCTATTCGGTGCGTTGATGGTGGAATTGGAAGAATCTGAAAAAAAAAAAAATTCATGTTAGCGATGCAGACATTATTGTTGTCATAGACAGATACATACTGTATTATTAGAGAGAGAAGTCCCGATGAATAGGTCGATGTGGTGTCTATTCGGTGCGTTGATGGTGGAATTGGAAGAATCTGAAAAAAAAAATTCATGTTAGCGATGCAGACATTATTGTTGTCATAGACAGATACATACTGTATTATTAGAGAGAAGTCCCAGATGAATAGGTCGATGTGGTGTCTATTCGGTGCGTTGATGGTGGAATTGGAAGAATCTGAAAAAAAAATTCATGTTAGCGATGCAGACATTATTGTTGTCATAGACAGATACATACTGTATTATTAGAGAGAGAAGTCCCAGATAATAGGTCGATGTGGTGTCTATTCGGTGCGTTGATGGTGGAATTGGAAGAATCTGAAAAAAAAAAAATTCATGTTAGCGATGCAGACATTATTGTTGTCATAGACATACATACTGTATTATTAGAGAGAGAAGTCCCAGATGAATAGGTCGATGTGGTGTCTATTCGGTGCGTTGATGGTGGAATTGGAAAAATCTGAAAAAAAAAATTCATGTTAGCGATGCAGACATTATTGTTATAGACATACTGTATTATTAGAGAAAGAAGTCCCCGATGAAGAGGTTGATGTGGTGTCTATTCGGTGCGTTGATGGTGGAATTGGAAGAATCTGAAAAAAAAAATTCATGTTAGCGACGTAGACATTATTGTTGTCATAGACAGATACATACTGTATTATTAGAGAGAGAAGTCCCAGATAAATAGGTCGATGTGGTGTCTATTCGGTGCGTTGATGGTGGAATTGGAAGAATCTGAAAAAAAAAAAATCATGTTAGCAATGCAGACATTATTGTTATAGACATACTGTATTATTAGAGAAAGAAGTCGATGTGGTGTCTATTCGCTGCGTTGATGGTGGAATTGGAAGAATCTGAAAAAAAAAAATTCATGTTAGCGACGCAGACATTATTGTTGTCATAGACAGATACATACTGTATTATTAGAGAGAGAAGTCCCAGATAAATAGGTCGATGTGGTGTCTATTCGGTGCGTTGATGGTGGAATTGGAAGAATCTGAAAAAAAAAATTCATGTTAGCGATGCAGACATTATTGTTGTCATAGACAGATACATACTGTATTATTAGAGAGAAAAGTCCCAGATGAATAGGTCGATGTGGCGTCTATTCGGTGCGTTGATGGTGGAATTGGAAGAATCTGAAAAAAAAAATTCATGTTAGCGATGCAGACATTATTGTTGTCATAGACAGATACATACTGTATTATTAGAGAGAGAAGTCCCAGATGAATAGGTCGATGTGGTGTCTATTCGGTGCGTTGATGGTGGAATTGAAAGAATCTGAAAAAAAAAGAGATATTAGAAATGAAGGCATTGCTATTGTTATATAGAAAGATACATACCCAATTATTAGTGAAAGACAGGTCCCTGATGAGGCATTCCGGGCAGTGCACAACGCAAACATTCTGTGTATTACACACGGTATCGAAGAGGTGGAGGCAAACACTTAAGGCATGGGACATGGCAACCAAGAGGGGAAGCAAACATTCTGGGATTGACAAGCAACAGAGAACGAGAGGCAGAGGACCTTTGGATTCATATAAGGCTTCATGACAACTTCAACAACCAAGAACGTAAGACAAACATCTGGCATTGACAAGGTAACTAGCCGAGAGAAGTAAACAATCTAGGCATTGAACAAGCCAAACATTCTGGTATTGGACACGCAACCAAGAGGGAGAGGCAAACATTCTGGGCAATCAAAAACAGGATGACACAAAGCAAGACGTAGCAAAATTTATATTAAACTCATTCAAATAAGGAGGAATTATTAATTCATTCATGAGCAAGACATTCAAACCTGAGGCTTTTTCGTACTGTCTGTCTCCACTGTCTTCAAAATTCACATTAATGTCAGTCACTTCACTTTGTCTTGCACAGTTGGATGAATTTCTACACAGATTATTTATATAAATGAGTTTTCAAGTCGATCCTGAAGCTTCTCCGGGACATTAACAGTTGAATTTTAAAGATCTGAAAAAAAGAAACGTGTTAGTAATTCAAGCATTATTACTTTTACATAGACAGACGCAAATGATATCTTTCAAATCTGTTGAATATTAAAAAAATAATAACATTGCACAATTTGCAATTTGTTGCACAATGCAACATAATGGTTAGGAACTGGCACTGGTAATAATAGCTGAATAACAGCTTTCATTTATCACAAATTTCATTTTCAATTTATTGATTTGTTGAAAGATAAACTAAAAACTAGAAGAATTAACGCGTCAAAATTCCTAAAAATATTTTCGCGCCGAATGTCACTTGTTCAACGCATGTTGCTTTCGGCGTCAAAATCACTAAGCTGTTGCACACTATTCAATTAACATACACAACAAAATCACACTATAACACTGCCGTGAAATATTAAAATACAATCATTTACCGATGAATTTTCCGCTTCAGCATCTTTATCTTCTTTTCCGATGATCACTCTATGACGGCCGGCAAGAGAAAGGACAGATTCCATGTTGCCGCTCCAGTGGTGCGGCTGCAGCGCCATCCATCTGCGCGTCACATGAAACAGACTGTTGACAGTTAGTTCGTCGGTCAATGACAGCCGAGCGGTGCCGGTGGCGGCGGCGCAAAATCAAACTGAATTTAACAAATTATTAAATTCAAAATGACCTGCAAAAATATTTATCAGAATTACGCAGTATGAATATGCAATCAGTTAACTTGTATTGACAAATATATTCGTCAAGGAGAGGTATATTTGAATTTAACAAAAAAAAAAAAAAACAAAAGGACAAATTCTCAATATTTCATATTCAACGAAATTTAACAGATTATTAACAACCCGACATAAAACTTTGTTACTTCATCACACCTTTCATGTATTTCAATTGAATTGTATTTAATTTGTATCTGTACTGTCCGTCGTCTAGAAAATGTTGTCAATGCCTTGAAAATATTGTAAATTGTTGAAAGGTTGTCTAAAAATGTTGTAAATAGTTCAAAAATATTGTAGGCTTCTGAAAATATTTCAAATCAGCTTGAAAATGTTGTAGGTTGTCTGAAAATGTTGTAAATAGTTCAAAAATATTGTAGGCTATCTGAAAATGTTTTAAATCAGCTTGAAAATGTTGTTGTAGATTGTCTGAAAATGTTGTAAATAGTTCAAAAAAATTGTAGGCTATCTGAAAATGTTTTATATCAACTTGAAAATGTTGTAAATAGTCCAAATGTTGTAGGTTGTTTGAAATTTGTGATGGTTGAAAGTGTTGTAGGTTGCCTGAAAATGTTTTAAATAAGCTTGAAAATATGGGAAAATCGTCTTAAAAATGTTGTAAATAGTTCAAAAATGTTGTAGGTTGTTTGAAACTGCTTTAAATCGTCTTGAAAATGTTGTAAATAGTTCAAAAATGTAGGTTATCTGAAACTGCTTTAAATCGTCTTGAAAATATTATAGGGTGTCTGAAAATGTTTCAAATCCTCTTGAAAATGTTGTCAAATATCTCGACATTTATTGATCAACAGAATTCTGTGCCTCGATCAAATTGTGTATCAATTACCATCAATGTCTCCTCAGTTGCATTATGTATGAACTATCTTTTAAAATATTTCATAAACATCATTAGAAATCTTGAATTCTTTAGTACGTTTTTTAAAAGTTAAGTCCAGTATATATATATATATATATATATATATATATATATATATATATTGTATATAATAGTCACAACATTCGAATAATAAAAAAAACTATAATAATATAGAGCATGTAATATTTATATATGTATAAAATAATTAGTTAACAATCTTCACCAGGACGAAAGAGGAGCAGAATTTTTTATCATGTATGTATAAATTTCCTGACCACCCTTAAATCAAATCGAGATAGACATTATTATTGAAGACTCATAGACTACATAAAAAAAATATTTTCAACTATCAACTAGCTTATATATATATACAGGCCTGGTCCTGCCTTGCATGCGATGCATGCAAAAATGCGGGCGCGCGCCTTAGGGGGCGCCAAAACGAGTTTTTGGAAAATAAATTGATAATATATTATTTATAGTTTTTTAT
>NW_020539727.1:6749085-6785225 GCF_003426905.1 Ctenocephalides felis | reverse complement strand
ATATACAGTAACGGTCTTATCACTCACTTGAAAATGTTTACATTAAGATGAGATGCCGTGAATGAATCCATCTGAGGATATATTTCTTACGATTTCAATAACGCATATGAAATATATACATTCTTAAACTGAATTTATATTCGAAGTATGAAACTTTAAAAAAATTGAAAATTTAAAAAATCTGAAAATTTTGAAATTTGTTTGAACCGTATAAGTGAACTTCAAAAGTTAAAAATCTTGGTACGGAACCCAGAAAAATTGTAACAATATTAGTACTCTGTTTAAAATCTCTATAAAATATCTGACCATTTGACGTGCATATGTCTAATGATCACTTTAGACCGCCAAATATCATTTTTTTTTGCATTTTTCTCTATATCTCCGAAACCGCTGGACTTGCCTTCCCAAAAATTAACTAATTTTTCATTTTGCCAATACAAATAAAATAATTTGAATAATTCAAGTCGAACGCTCAGTTCTCTCAAAAACTGAATTACCGTTTTTGGCACTTTCTGCCGCATATTTTCGAAACTACAAGACCTGTTTTCGCCAAAAACTAATCAACACGTCTTTTTATCAATAGGAATAGAATGTTCTTTGAAACATTTGAATCGGTTGATCCATGCGCCCGAAATCGTGGACGAAAAATTGTATCCAAACACATGCACACACACATACATACACACACGCATACATTCATACATCCATTTTCCCAAAAGTATTCCAAAATGTTCAGAAACATTTGAAACGTAAAGATATGCAAAAATTTTCATTTTCAATTTTTTTGCAATTACTATAACTTACGACGGGAAGTTAAAAATCACATATATACTTTTTTCAAATTTCGTATCAAGTGATTCAGAATAATTCCAAACGAACTAAAAATAAACATCTTTAGAAAATTATTAAATCAATAAAAATGATATGACACAAGCTGGCCCCACAAAATCTAGTAAGAACTATACATATATTTGTAATATTTAATCTTTCTCCGAAGTATGAATTAAAAATATTTATTCAAATACATATTGTGAAGTATTGCAATGTTATAATTTCTTGTTCACTTTACTTTATAACAATGTCTCACTTTTCCTTTACCAGCAACGTGTATAAAGTTAAAAGTTAAACTTCGCCAATCTATTCGCATGGAACATAGATGAAGGCAATTATTTCGATAAAAATGTTATAGTTGCAGCACTTGCATCGGTTTCAGCTGCATCGATATATAGTTCGACATATAATATAATAGTGCATCAAATGAAGTTAACAAACTTCGACATATGAAGCTCTCTAATCGATCGTGAGACGCGAACGGATAATATATCAGACCACAGGGATGAATGAAGGGTTGAGGGTGAGATGTAATGGCTTGCCTTGGCTGGTAGTAAGTGGGTGGTGTTGCATTTGAGTTTATTGCAATAATGTTATGATCGTATATTTGCAGGAATAGATATATATATATATATATATATATATATATATATATATATATATATATATATATATATATATATATATATATATTGATAATGATATTTTGATTCGGGCAGTAACACCAAGTAAAAAAACTAAAGCAGTGTGAAAAAGCTTTATTTAAACATACGTTTTGGTCTTTGTCGAGACCGTCATTCAGTGGAACAAAGAAAATTAATTACACAAAAATACACTACGCTATTACACAGCATTAAACCAAGCTATTGATAATTGGAACATTTAAAACTATATGATTTTTGACAATTTTTTTTGTTACATTCTTGTATGTACAGAATTATTGACGTCAAAATACTGAATGAATTGTGGTGACAAAATTTTGTGAAAGTGTATAAAAGTTTGGTAAATATATATTTTTGGTAAAGTAATAAAATACACGCTTTATTCAGATTTGGTGGCGTTTTAAAAAATGGCTAAGGATTATTTTATAGTCATTGCAAACTAAATTGTTGTCGATCCTCTCTTATCTATAGCTGACTCATTTAGTAATAATATTAAGCATCCTTCGCTAAATCTTCTTTTAAATAAGTTATACTAAATACTTTCGAAATGTAGAATAGTGGGATTGAAAAAATCGATGTTATGTTTGATTTCGTTGATGTGTTCTGCGAGCATTGTTTTATATTGTTTTTTTGTTATATATATATATATATATATAATATATATATATATATATATATATGTACTAGCTACCCCGACAGACTTCATACTATACTGTGTTATACACTACGGTTTATACAAAAACCGACATTTCAGAAAACCGCTTTTCTAACACTAATTTTACCTGAATCAGTAGCATTTAACGGTAAGGTCGAGTTGGCAAAAAATTGAATTAACCTTTTACCATAATTGCACTGAAAAAAAAAAACAAATCAGCCACATAACAGCACAATACATATCAAACAAACATCAAAATATGTTCAGAAATATTTGAAGGCAGTTTTTCACGGTAAAACACATTTTTGTGATATGTCTATAAATTTTTCATCTTTTCCTCATTGTACAGTCTTCAATTTTAATTAAAATCTTTAAGCAAATTATTTTTGTACTTTTCATTTTATTTATATGGGTAAGAAATGTGGTTTTTAATACAACATCTGAAACATGCATATCATTATTAATCGTTTGTGTGAAATACTCATAAAAATTACTATTAATGACTAGTAATGAATACACTAATTCATTACTAGTCATTAATTTTATTGAAGTATTAAACATAGGGCATTTTATTTATTTTTTTAATCACACATTTAAATTAATTTGAAGGGCTTATATATAAGTACAATATCAGCCATAAGCAAAAAAAACTTATTAAAATTGCACTTGATAAGTAACAAATTTTGCTCATAATTAAATATTGAATAGCTCAATATTTTAACATTATATATAAAGCAAAAATATTATTTTTTCAATGTTTGTTATTGTTTTGACTGCCTTTGTAGTTCGAACTGGTACAATTTGTCAGGCTCTTTTATAAAAAAAAATCGTAAAGTATGAAAATATATAATTTCAAAATCTTAATTTAGTAGTAAAAAAATTTTAGCAGTTTCTAGGACTCGTTAATTTTCTACTTCCAGACACTTTGTTTGATATTCATTGAATTGTTCTTTTGAAATCAAAAATACTTCTAATGCATTTTAAAAATTACAACAATTATTTTTGTCTTTCGGTTTTACTAATTAATTTTATGAAGGTTGTCGATTCAGAGTGAATCGGTTCTTCGCTATAATTATAAATTATTTATTAATTACTTAAAGACTAACGAAATTTCAGTATAATATTTCACTTATCTAATTTATTACAACCATCCAATATCCAATTTTATATTTATTGTCCTTTCTAATAAAACAACGAGCCCAAAATTAATCCAAATACCAAGAATGATCTAGTTTGGGTATAACTCATCGGGCAAATCTGGGTAGTTAATAATTGCAGATACTCTGCGATATACCTGGACCAGGGATACGAAACCTTGATAACGTAAATTGTAATATAAACGAGAATTTGAAATTACTACCTAAGAAAAAAAATAAAGTGTCTTGAAGCACTTGGAAATTATTTGAAGCTTCAATAAATTAAAACGTACTATTCAATAAATAGTAACTTATTGTTACTTTTTGTGATTTGTTTAAATACAAAACAGAGATTGAAATCAAATGATTCAAATATTTTCAATATTCAAATCAGGAACCAACACTTTTTAGTTCGAGTTTTTGATGCTTTGTATCAATCTACAAAATAACTTTATCCAAGGCAAATGATCTAATTTAGTAAGATTCATGTTAGGAAGATTTTGTTACATATACTCAACCTCTATAAGCACATCAGTATTAAATTATTTTATGATTGTAACATAAGTGTTAATATTCGTATATTTACCAAAGGTTTCCAAACATAGTCCATTTCTCGTGAATATCATATCTACATCTCCTATCTCACGTAGAAGCCAATTACGACAATGGGCATTATGATACTAGAACACATCAACATTAATCATTGAATCCTAGATGGAGAAATCTGGAGACGCTGGTAATAGTAATAACTATGTATGAATCGTAGACAGGGAGCTGGAAGGTCGATAATAGAAATCTGATTACAAAAACTTACTGGTCCTTACTGGATTCAAAGATTATTTCCAAGCAAACGCCTAATAGTTGGTCGTACGACATCATTTGCTTAATAAGATTTTTCCTAATCTAATTTAAAAGTATACATTTTTCTTATATAAATAATTTATTAATATTTTTTTTAAATTCCAATAGAAATATGATATTAAAATTTAAGAGTATAAGCACTAGTAAGCGACTGCACAAAAAATATTTTTTTCAATGTAAAACTTGTGTATCACTAATAACAATCTGGTCTTTATTTATGACCTAAATATTTTTGTTGATTATGGATTAACTAAAAATAGTACTTTTTCAACTTCAACTAACATTAACCAATTAATGGTGATTGACGACTATGCTCGTCATGGAGGATTTGGAGAATTTTGTGTATTGACAACATTGATAAGAATATTTGTTATACGAATAAAAACAGTGACAAATTGCTATTTAAATTTTTGAAAAAAAAATCTTTATTTATATTTATATATAAAGGATATTTATATTTTGAATTATATTTTAAAATGAGAAAGGCACAGTTTTTGCCTTATATTGCCTCCAAGTTGTTTTTTAACTTTAAGACATTGTACTCAAATTGCACCTCCTAAAAAATATTTTACCTACTATAATTATTATTTTGAGAGATTCCTTTATCATTTCTCAGTCTATGAAATGCGGACTTTGGTCCCGTATTGTATATATTGTACATATAACTACCTCCATGTACCTGATCACTAGGTAAACTAGGATGTAATCTAAATTACTAATTGTTATTCAGATTGCTGAAAGCTTCGAAGGATCCTTGTACTTGTTTAATATATATATGAGGTCTACTAACAAAGGGTCAAATCTGGGAAATAATTTATTTGCGTGAAATTGTTTTATTTATAAGTAATTTGGAATTACTGGGTTAACTGATAATTAGGTAATTGAAGATTAAAATAGGTTTGGTTAGATATCTAATGCTTATAATGTACCACAGAAAAATAGATGGTAAATTTTTTACAATTTATTTTATTTGCAAAATACATTGAACACAACTGCTTAATTTTTAGTTAAAAGTAACATATATTAAACTTCAGACTCAAATAATAAGACAAATTTGGTTGCAATTTATGCCTGAATATCCGACTTTTTTTACTACAAACTAATTTTTCAATTAGTACAGACTATTTCATATGAAAAAAAAACTTAAAGTATTAATCTCTATGCTAATATGATTTTAAACCTACTAGTGTAAAGTGATTTTACTGCTAGTGTAATTTTACCATGTAATTGATGTTTTCACTATCACTTTTGGCGTACCTCAAGGACTTCAACTTGGGCAATATATTTTTTTTTAATAAACATATATGCATTTAAATTCTTCGATGTATTTATATCAAACCTTGATATTTTGTTTTAGTCACGAGGCAAATGATTGGTCTTAATTTATATTTTATTCATTTCTACATTTTGTAATCAATTGAATTGCTATAGATATAATACATTACATGCGTTTTTGCAAGTGTTCTTATAACGTGTAAATTTTTTAATAGCACTATATTATGTAAAAATGACTAAAACTAATATTTTTTTCTCTATTTTGCAGGTATGTATCCAACTAATTATGATATTACATGCTGAAACTTAGATGGATTCCTCAAGCTGCTAAAGGTATTATTTGAGAAATACATATACATACACACTTATATATATATATATATATATATATAGATACACATATATATATATACATATACATATATATATATTTATATACATATACATATATATATATATATATACATATATATATATATACATATATATATATATATATATATATATATATATTATATATATATATATATATATATATATATATATATATATATATATAATAGATTTTTTAAAGAGAAAAATGTATTAGAAAACGTAACTATTTGATCAATTTATCAGTCTTTTAATCTAGACATGAATTTATAAATATTTTGGCTAACTTCTTCAAAAAAAAACAAATCTAACTCTATTATATATATATATATATATATATATATATATATATATATATATATATATGTGTGTGTGTGTGTGTGAATTTGTTAATACACAAAAATCAATAACCCATAACAAAATCTTATAAATGAATTATTTGTTTATATGTATAATAATGAAATTCATCGTTAACTCTTTCGTATTTATTTAGTTATTTTGTTTGTTTTTAATGACATAATGTTAATATCTTGTTAAAAAAAATTCTAAACCAGTTTATCACAAAGAATGCTCTGATACTCTAGAAATATTGAATGCGACTTATAACGAATTGAATTTTTACATCAAATTATTTGTGACTTAATAATAATTAATTGTACAAATAATATATTATATGTAAAGGATCTTTATGAAAATTTTAACAATTCACTATAATTCAGTAATATCACTGTATGAAAAATATTTCCACTCATTTATACCTTTCTATTAGTGCAATATATAATTATATTATCCAATAATATAATTTTATAAAAAATTTAATAGATTTGATTCTGAATTTTGAATTTTTAATTCGAGAATACAAGATTATATTTACAATTAGTATGATATTCTGTAATCAATTTCACATTTATATAAATTTTGGTTATTAACCTAGTAACCGAAATTTGAATGCAATTTGCACTATTTTTACAACTTTATTATTACTTATAAAAAATCAACTACTACAAATAAAAATCTTTGCGCCTTTTGCTTTGAAAGAATTACTCTTTGAGGAGTAAATACTTATAACTATGAAGACTATTATAAAATCTTTATTGTGTAAAAGCTATGGCCTGTATTATTATTTATTACAATTGATTATTACCACTTCCAAATCCCGTAAAACACGATTACCTAAGGAAAAATCGTCGACTCTTGTGTGGTAAGTCAAGCCGCCCCTAATACAATGTAAGGGCTGCCTAAGCTTTCCTCCCTCATTGTTATTTGTTATTTATTCGAGATAAGGTTATCAGATTTTCTGTAGCGGCAACGTATTGCGTTATGTAATGTAATTTCGAAGGTGATTTTCATCTCTGGTCCCCCGAACAGAGGGAATTTTTATTTTATATTTGTTGGAAAGATTTTTTTTCATGCTTTGTTTCTGGCTGAATAAGGAGATACCGCTGATATTACTTGGTTATGTATTACTCTTCTTATGCCAATTATAACTTATATTCTTATATTATCATACAATTTGGCATTTTAGAATATTTCTAATTTTTTTTCCAAAATTTCAATTTAAATAGCAAATAGTCACTGTTTTACACGCATGACAAATAAACTCCTTTATACACAAAATTGCGGTACTTCTCTCTTCTGGATAAAAATTTCTAATATAGAGTACATCACATATTATTTAATATACAATATTATTAGTTTTACTCGTAACGAACTTTATGCAATTTTTCAAAATTAAATTTCCATTTAAACCGCTTTAAAATCCACGGACGCCAATCAAATAATGACTGAAGCTTACCCAACACACTATAGAGGCAAAACTATACGAAAAACTTGAGAGTTTCTATTAAGTTTTGAACTCAGTTTTGACGTTTTAATCTGCGAAAGTGGAAATTGTTAGACAAGTAGCTAGGGAATAATTTTTACCAAGTTATAAAGCTGTAAATTGGTTTACGAAGCGAGAATGTGGAGTTATTAGCAAATTTTTGCAATTTAGGTAATTATTTTAGGGGCGGATTCTGTCGTAAAATAGACCAATGTAATTGCAAGCCTATGTAATGTAATGTATCAGTTTTCATGTAAAATAAAAACTGGAAAAATTCTATGCGATTGCTAGGCAGTTAGGCGTTTATATTATTTTTATCGAACTTTTTTGATATTGTAATTATAATCATTTTTCCTTATATTTTGGTATTATATATATATTTTTAAAAAATATTAACTTCTTTGGTTTGTTATTTCTTATAAGAACTACTGACCGACCAAATATAAAGTGTCAAATTATTATTTATTTTATTTTTCATTTGATGAATTTGTATCAAACTGTACAATCTTTATTTTACTTACTTCTTAAACTAGAATATATTTTCAATAATAAATAGCAAATTAAAAAAAAAACAGACGTAAAATCAAAATGAACTGCGAGTAAATATTTGAATTAATTTTAAATATGCTAATTAAGTATATTGCATAAAATCTAATACTTGATTTTTATTCATGTTACATATTTTTTAATATTCCATGAAAACAATTTTCCTCGGCAATTTGCGTTTATGAGGACATCGGAATTTACGTAAATATAATTTTATACAAAAGAATACAATTTCATCTTGAATTTTTTGAAAAATATTTTTATATTTGAATTTTTTGTAAATGACTTGAAACTAAATATGAAGTTATATATGAAAACTATATATGAAAACTATATATGAAATTCTTGCAAATGATTGTGTGTCAACCAATTCAGAATGACTTGAAACGTCGAACAAACGTAATATCAGCAAATCAAATGTTCTAGTGGAAACACTAAATTCATTTTACAGGTGTAGTTTCTTCAGCAAAGTATCTTATTTTGATCCCTAGTATCCGAAAATTATATGTGCCAAAGCATATTTGTTTATAAATGATACACAGCTACACAAACTATTGTTGTTTGTTTATCAATTTATTCTTCATTATTTATAAAAATATGCAACTTTGTAATTTTTAATAGCCATCATAAACAAAAAACAATTAAACTTTCTCTAAACTTTTTGAGATATAAAGTGTCTGAGATCTAATTTTGAAAAAGATACATCTTCGGCATATTAGAATAAAGCTGTACTGCTTTAATATGTATTAATATCTATAAAAATGCAGAGAATTATTATGTTAAACACGCTTAAATAAATATTGTTTTTACAATTACACTTGTCATGTAATTGTGTTTGAAGAACTTCATGTAATTAAATAATAATACGATCATTGATTGCTTGTTTTTTTTTTAGTTTTTCGCTGGCGATACAGTTTCATTCTTCGAACAGTTGTAGTATTTGTATCGCATATAAAAATAATTTCAATTTTAATAACCTCAAAAATATATAGCAACCACGAATAATACAAATTACTTCAATAAACTTACGTTTTTTACACGGCACAGATTTTTCATTCGCTTTATTATTAGCACTATAATTATTTATGGGGAACGGGATAAAATATTCTTCCGATCCAGATATTCTTTAATAACTAAAGATTTGTACTACTATTCAACCTCAAAATGTAATGACATGAAACACCGAAAAATAAACAATATGCTTCACGCTTTCGGTGACGTACGCACGTACAAAGTCACGCATTTAAAGAAACCTCGCACATGATACGACGACCAATCACAATCGACCCGTATAGAATTGATATAGTTGAGAGCGAATGAGGAATCATTGGCCCTCGACCTTGCCGTAACGTACTTCCGTTGCATTTGTACGGATTTTCACCCTAGTCGCGCTTAAAGAAATTTTTCTTCATAAACCTTATACAGGTCAAATGGCCATTGAAACGACATAAGTACAATTACGGTCTGTATACATTATATTTATTCCCCAAAGTCTTGACGTCTAAAACTTTTCTTTCTGATTTTAAAATTCTGAAAAGTCAATGAAATATGAATCATAAACCTTAAAATAAAACCATCTTACAGTTTCCACCCTCAAGTAGTACTCCTTTATAATACAATTTCGCAATAAACTCTCGACTTTACGATTTTGTGCGAGTATATCTGATATGTTTTTTAATATGCAAATTTAATTAATTACCTCGAACAGGTACGTAAATAACGAAGAGGCCAGGGGCGGTAAACGCTCTCGTAAAAGGGGAGAGGTGCAATAATGATTTGCACGATATAGTACTTAACACGGGAAAAATGACAATAAACGTCATCCTTGGGAAATTTATTAACATCGCGTGGCGGTCAGCCATGAAAAGCGCTTTTCATTCTAAGTACACGTGATAATAAAACTGAATTAATAACCGCTCTTTGATGATGGAGAAAAGTTGAAACTCGGATGGAAGGTTTTCGGGGTTATGCATTAAATATAATAATTTGCCCAGTAAATTATTTGAATGATATCGCAAACGAGTCTGATGTGATATCTTTACGATTTGAGACTTTATTATCATTTTTTAGTGGCCTAAAAATGATGGATGTTGCAGGTGGTAGGGTAGACCGGGGCTTGAAAGTCTACTAGTACAAAGGTCCATCAGCATTATTTAGAAAACAAGTGAAGTTATGATTTTTGAACAATGCTATTTTAAAGTAGAGGGCAAAAAGTATGAATGACTTCAATATCAATTTTTCAACAAAAATATTTTTTTTATTCTTGTTTTCGTTTTGAGCACTGTTGTTTAGTTTACAATACTAGAATATAATTTTTGAATATAGATTGATTAATTGTTCTAAATGTATTACTGTTTTTAAGTTAGATTCAACAATTTTTTATATGTTGTTTTAAATAGCTTATATGAAGTTGGGGTAAAAAAGACCACCTAAATTTTTTATACTGACAAGGTGTAAACGATAAGAAAATTTAAAATAATGAAGTAACAAGTTAAAAAAAGCAATTTTATTAGGGATAAATTAAATTAACACACTATAAACAATGCAAGTAAAAATACCGACTTCAAAAACAGATGCATATCTCCAAAATATACATTCCAAACGTTTACATATTAATTTTTGTTAATTTTTTGTTGTTTATTTAAGTATTTTGATAATTAACAATATATAATTTAGAATATTTGTCATATTTTTTAAAACGACCAAAAATTTTCATTCAAACATTTTAACTTGTGTGAATTACTAAGTTAGAAGTATTTACTGAAATTTACTTAAAGCTGTTCTATACACTTACGTAATTAAATTTTAGAAAGAGCATGTAAAAACTTTTTTCTAGTGTTATATTTAGCAATTGTGTTTTTGGCAATAAAATTTACATTTTTGGGAATACCATCAAAATTTTGCACGACATCACAGAAAAAAGGAGATAAAATTTTCTAACATATAATAAAAACTGTGATTAACATTTTGATATTGAAATTTTGAATAAAAAATAGTTGAAATACGGACTTCAGTATTTTAAATATATTGCATGAGGTACATGGATTTACATTCACTTTTTTTGTTTTTTTTTTTCAAGTAACTTTAAAATTTTATTTCGGACATCATAATTTTTAACACTGGTAAAATAAAGAAAAATAACTTAAAAACTGTTTTTTAGACGTGGGTATTGAAATTTTGAGTACAACATGTTGAGCATTTTAGTTTTCTAGTAATATATTTAGCAATATAAATATATATATTTTGATATTAAAATCATGTATAATTTCTAGTTGAAATGCGAACTTTTTTCCAAACAACTTAGAATTTTCATTTTGGATATTACAATTTGTTAATGGTAATATAACATTAGTAAATTACATTTCTTTTTACTAAAATATTGTATAAACTGTTGTTTGTACTTCGATGTTGAAGCTTTAAATAAAACATGCCGGAACATTTTTCTATTAATATATTTAACAATATGTAAAGTTTTGACATTTTTTTATATTTTTACCTTGGAAACTTTGCATCGGCATTTGTTTTGTATCTGTTAGTGAAAATTAAGTAAAATTCACTAAATTATAGTAAAAACTGTTATTTAAATTAGGATAATAAAATTTTGAATAATTTGTGGTTGAAATACGTAATTTTTTTGATGATTTGCATTATGTGGAATTAGAACAAATTTAGATTTTTTTTTCAAAAAACTTTAAATTTTTATTTTGAATATTATAATTATTTCATATTAGTAAAAACTAGATGAAATTTACTATTATATAGTGAGATTTGATGTATAAAATTACTAAAACCTAGTAAAAACTATTGTTTACACTAGGATATCAAAATTTTAAATAAAATGAGTTGTAATAACTTTTATAGTTCAACTGAGTTATTTAAGTTACTTTCTTGCTAATTTTATGTTATTTGTTTCTAAATAAACTTGTTATGTGAATTTAATTCCTTTGTTCTTCATTTGAAGATGTAATAAAATTTAAAAGTATATGTTTAATGAACGTTTAGTCACCAGTTATAATTTTAAAACTTGCTGATTTTTTCCCCACATATAGGGAAGTTTGTGCAAATACCTCAAGACAAAATATCTTACAAATCTAATCGGGACATAATATAGAACCATTTCCCAAAAAATCGTCCATTTCCCAAAAAATCGTCCATTTCTTACGACATGTCATATCTTATTAATCTCACTTCATCCCAAATTTTCTATATCAATCCAATTTCAAATGGAGCAGTCAATTTGATTTTTCTCTCCCGATCTGTAACTTTCCATACCATTTGCTGTAATGTTCTTTTAAGTGTGATTGATAGCAATGCAATTTGTACTAGATCGCTTCCGAACAACGCAGTCCCAAAATTAAATCTACTGTTTTTTCCTAATGATAATTGTTTTTTTCTATTTACTTTCGTATAAACTGTGATTGTGTGTTAATGATGATTTATCGATTTTTCAATTAAACGGCTTTATTGGGCTTGATAATGGTCTAAATTGAACGAGGAATCTATTTTTTGACTCTCTAATGTCCTTTAGCGCTAATATTATCGTTAGGAGGTTTTAATAATTTTTAAGTTCAGAAATGAGATATATAACATTATTCGAGAAGAGCTATGTTATATAGTTTTCATACAAAGTGGTACTAAAAACTGTCGTTTTAGATAGAAAACCTAACCTACAAAACACACAAATGTCACTAGAACGATGCTATCATGACTTTGGGTCTTTGAGGTATGGCTTGATAACATACGAGTGAAGTTGCATTTTATATGGCATTTAGTCGGTATTTAGTAGCATCTTGTATGCAAATTTTGGTCTATTTTACGGCAGAATCGGCCCATAAATTTGAATGTTGCACAAATATTGTGCTCTATTTTATATCGATATATGAACTTTTATATCTTAATAAACAGTATTTCTCTTACATTTCCTATATATTTCAACTCTCAAGTTTATACATGTGATATATCTGTTGATTTGTATAGTTTTTTTGTGACACTTATTTGAAAGCAGAAAAACAGATATATAATGTGAGGACATAAATAAAATTATCTGGAGGCCCAACAATATTATTTTGAGCTGGCCGTCATATATCAAAAAGTATTCAAGTAGTGGAAGAGCTTATAAGGTTTTTGCATGGTAAAAGGACTTCTTCATAAATCAAGGATGAATGTCATTTATAAGGAAATCCACCAAGGCATCTTTTCTTTTGATTATTAGCTAAAGGACATTTTTTTGTAATACTATGATAATGTTATTTTTTTTTAATTTCCCAATCTACTTGCTGAAGACCGCCTATTCTCAAATACTTTAGAAGATTTGAAAGAACAAACTCTTCAGATTTTCAGAACAAACTCTTGCAAGCTATTTTTTGCATTTTTTCATTTAAATAGACAATTTAAGTTGATGCAATATTAGATTTGTAAATTCAATTATTATTTATCAATCTCGCATATTAACTGTTGTATTAAGTCTTGCCTTCGATTAACTTGGGTTGTAATTTGTATGAAACACTGATTTGTTGGTATAATTTATGTATTTGTTGCAATTTCTTATAACACTAATGTTTTGTCACTAAGTTCTAATTGAAGAGGATATTTTTTTTTGATTATTTATTACATATGTTGTTACGCGGACTTCAGTTTTAGAAGTGAGAAAAATAAATCCAATACAAATCCGCTACCCCTTCTACCGGGTTGCAAAAATCCGGTGTAAAAGCTCAATGCCATGAAGATTGCCGCCTTCATGGCCAATAAAATAGAACGAAAAAATGTCCGAACAACTGTGATTGACGAATATACTCGTCATGAGCTACATAGTTTACTTGTTATTAAAATTCATGTGATCAATGCTTTAGCAAGGATTTATTTCAAAATTTCCAAGTTGTGACATGGGTATCTAAAACCAGATGTTCCAAGTTTTGGTTATACGTTTCTTTTTTACTACCAGATGTGATACTATTAGATCAACGTAGACAAAAATATATGGTGAAACATTTCAACACGTGGTTCATGTTGTATCTCATACGTTTTTGGGGGGTGAAAGTAGCGTTGGGGTTTGTTTTATATGAGATGCTGTTGTTTTCATATCTCTCGGGCTGTTTGCCATTATATAAAAATGTGCGAAAATGATAGAGCGATGATACTGAGGATTCTGAAAATTCTGCTGAAGTATTTACTTTACTTTACTCACGGCGAAAACATGAGAATTTGTATACGAATACCTGTTTCATAAATTTTTATGCAATAAATTATGGTAATATATTTGAACATTATTAAAATATTTTTGATATTACTTTTGTATATTTAGTTTTCTTTTCATTCATTTCATTTATTCATCAATCTTGCTGGTATTCGATATTAATGGAGTGTATTCGATAAATAACTAAGTATTTTTAATTAAAGTTCGATACTATGTAATTGTACGATGATTTTATTAAACATCGATTATTAGAGATATTTTCTATACATTCTTTTGTTTCTATATTACAAATGTCATGGCACACTTAACCTAATTTGGAGCATTAATTAAATAGTTTTTAGATTAATATATGTTAAACATTTCAAATCCAGTTGGAATCCAGAATCAAGAAAATTAATTTTCAATGAATAGTGCAATGAGAACAACGTTAGTGTTAATATTTTATTACTAAATCCTTTCGAAAAAATATGAAAAAATAATTATTTTGTTAACGAACTTTGTTTCCTTCACATGACTTACTCAAGTAATGATCATTGTAAATAATTAATTTTATAACAAACCCTACTTTTGTCCATCTATGGTTTTGCCGAATTTTTTCCCAATATGTATGTTTTAGTGTTGTTTTCTTAAACTGTATATATAAACACGATAATAATTCGTTTCTTGTATAATATGATACACGAAGGATGGAAGATGATAGTTCTGGATATATATGGGGTTGTAAAAGTTAACTCTCATATTTTGGGGATTGTTTCCTTAGAATATATAGGGCACAAGTTGTGTAGTTTATATTTGCTAACATTAAACTAACTTAAAATGAAGTATTATATATATATATATATATATATATATATATATATATATTATATATATATATATATATAATTAGCATTTTATATAATGAATAGAATCAATATTTGTTAAAAGAGCGCTCTTTTTTGCACTAACTTTATTACATTAACTAGTCGGTGCAGGACATTATATCTTAAGGCAAATTTTTGGAACTTTCAAGGAATAAAAATGATAATTAATCAGTAAGATATATTCAATAATTTCCAAAAAATGTTTCAAATAAATTATTATATACACTGTAACTATGATAATTCGTCTTTTATGCTTAAAGTATAAGAGCTTTTAAAGTACGTGGCGAGCGGGAACGTACATTTACATAAGTGAGATATACTAGAATTTTTATTTTAATTTTTTTTGAGATTATTATAATTTACGAGAATTTAATTATAAAATACTGATATATCTTGACCATGATTGGATCACTTAAAAACATACTTTTGATTTGCATTTTTAAAGTTATTTTCAATTGTTATCACTGCTGCACGATATCAGGTTGTACATAAAAACAGTTAAAAAGTCTTTTGAAAATGTGCAATTTACGTCTTCGCCAATTTTGAGGATAAATGTTGATAGATCCTATCTGAGTAGTTTATTATTTTTAATCCAATAATTGGATTCAAAAAAATTAGTATATTTGGAGTAGTATATTGTATGAAAGTTAGTATATGTTTTGAGGTTCAGTACATAGTGCCCAAAGAATCGAAAAATTAGTATATTTGGAATAGTAGTTTGAAATTTTGTATATATGTTCTGGGGTTCAGTCGGTAGTTTCTTGAAGTCTAGATCCAACAGTTTGCTTGGAAACTACTCCAAATACAACAAGACACTGGATGAGATTAATTGAATGATTTCTTGGTAATGAAAATAATAAAACTCGGCGATAATACAGTAATAGTAAAAAAAAACACATGAGCTAACCAGAATCACACAAAAAATCAGTTAAAAGCAAATTATTAGCGCGTGTAGCCACATCTTCCTCTTTAAGGTATTGTCAGAGATTTAGTATTGTCCAAATTAGACAATTAAAATTTATCATTTATTTATCTATCACTATTGATTAAATAGATTTTATTTACATTTTTCAGATTAAACATGTAATATTTTTTTGTTATTTTGTATATACAGTGTTGATACCATATCATTGGATACAACATCTCGTAAATCTGTATCTGTAATATTTTATTTGTTCGGTTTGGCTATAAACTTTGGAACTGATTCTGCCGCATAACAGACAAATGTTATGGCAAGGCCATGTTATGAAGAACTTTCCATACTAAACTTTACAAAAGTCATGTGGTTGCTGTGCAGTCAAGCGTTTTTCTCAGGTTTTTAGATAGAAAACCTAACCTAGAAACCGCACAAATGTCAAAACAACGATGCTAGATAACATGGTCTTTCTGACCCAGCTTCATAATATACGAGTGACGTTGCAGTTTATGTATAAAACGCCCGAATGATATTTTGACAGTATTCAGTAGGATTCAGTAGCATAATGTATGAAAGTTTGAGAGTAACATGGCCTTGCCACAACATTGGTCTGTTGGACAGCAGAATCGGCTCGTTTGTTGCCATACAAAATTTTAACTTAAATTTGAATAAACTCGTGACTTTTGTAAGTAGATTGTTATGGAAAAATTTCGCTGGTTTGAAATTCACTTCCGGGATATACTTTTTTTTGGAGAAGTTTTTAGAAAGGACCCATAGAATATAAATCGTGTTTCAGTGACCTTTTGAGTCTCCAAACACACCTATCGCGTACTAAAATAATTATTCCCGTGTTTTCCATAATATTAATCAAATTCAATTGTCACGGAAACTTCTGGTAGGTACCTAACCCAGTAAGTCCGATATCAATTCATAACCACCTATTTATATTTCTATTAACAACATTGTAGAATATCAATCAGTGACATTTTTCCCTGGTCTATTATTCATTTGGTCGTTAGTCGGAGTTGGAGGCGATAGTCGCTCGGCACGATGTCATTAATGAATATGTCATTAGGTCAAATATAATAACTTACACAAAACTACTACGAATGTAGTTATTTTTATTTATTACACTCTTAGACAGGCAGCTAGGATAATTAACTTCCCGTAGGGCAAGTTATAGTAATCGCAAAAAAATCGAAAATGAAAATTTTTGCATTTCTCGACGTTTCAAAGGTTTCTGAATATTTTGGCATACCTTAGAAAAAATGGATGTATGTGTGTGTGTGTGTGTGTATGTATGTATGTGTGTGTATGTATGTGCGGATACAAATTTTCGTCGACGATTTCGGGAACACGGATCAACCGATTTGAATAATTCAAAAAACATTCGATTCATATTGATAAGGAGACGTGCTGATTAGTTTTTGGCGAAGTCAGGTCTAGCCGTTCCAAAGATACGGGGCAAAAAGTGCCGAAAACGGTAACTCAGTTTTTAAGAGAACGGAGCGTCCGATTTTAATAATTCAAAAAACATTTTACTTGTACTGACAAGGTGAAGAACCGATCAAATTTTCATAAAGGCAGGTCTAGCGGTTTCGGAGATATGGAGGAAAAAGTAAAAAAATGAGCCATTTGGCGGTCAAAAATGATCATTAGACATATGCACATCAAATTATCAGACATTTTATAGAGATTTTAACAATCAGTATACATTTTGTTAACATTCCTATCGGTTCCGTACCAATGCTTATGCGTTAGACAGCGACGCGGCGCTTACGCGCTTTATATTTTGTCCCTATGTAGTTAAAGCAGTACGATTGCTTTGAAAAAAAAGTTCAGATCTTCCACAATATGTCAAAATAAAAAAAAAAAAAAAATTTTTTTTTCAAAAAAAAAATTTTTTTTTAAAAAAAATTTTTTTATAAAATTTTTTTTTTTCGAAAAAAACTAATTTTTTCTCCAATTTATAGTTTCTTAAAAATCTTATTTTTTCAAAGTAATTTTTTTTCAAAAATGTTAATCGTTTTAAAAAAATAATAATAATTTTTGGTACGGGAAGTTCCAGCAATTTGCCTTAAGGCACGATGCCCTAATTGCCTGAAGACAGAATTCCACTTACAGCTAGTTTTCTTCATACTTTTATATTAGAAATTGGGATACAACTCTTCAATTCAATCAATTCTTCTGAACGGGTGTATGATTTGATACTTCTTCTAAACGGTTATTCAGATTTTGATATTTTTTTTCGTGTTTGTCAAAGGAAATGTTTAAGATTTAACGAACAATAAAACTATAGTAATATTGTAGAAGTAAATGACAAAAATTACAACAAACCTCTTATCATTGTTTGACTTTGAAAACTGTCATCTGCTAGAAATGTCGATTCACTTGAAATTTGAATTTATGAGCCTAGATTATATTAGAATATAACATACAAGAAATATGTAATGCCTACATTATTATTGCCGAAAAGCTGTTGAGATGTGTCAGATATTAGAATTATAAGATACAGTATATGTTTGGCAGATGAAATTATATAATTTACTTTAAAAAAATAACGCAATAAGTCCAAAATTGCATATACATTATTTTATTAAACTTATGCTTGTTGCATTTTGGTTTACTTTACTAAATTATTGAAAAATACAAAAAAATATTTCTACTTATTAAGAAAATGATTTGGAATTTTGTTTCATGTGTCTAAAATTCATTTGTTTGAAATTGGATATGGAATATTTAGCAAGTAGATTTTAGATGGAAAGTGTTCTTATAAACATAAACAATAATGTTTATTGAATTATTAGTAAGAAAAATGTACTTCAGAAATTATGATTACCAAAAAGCAACCAATATATCGTACGAGATTATGAAAATTATAGAGTAAATTATTGAAGCAATTATGTTGTGTGGTAAAATCAAGTGTGATATTGTTCTTTTATCGCACATACTATATTATTTTTTCTGAATTTTTTCTACTGCTTATGCTAAGGCCATAAATGAATCACAAAGTCGGGACATCAAATAGAATATTAAAAAGTATAGGACAGGATGTTAAAAATTGTGTAACTTTCGAATTGTAGATGTGGGTACAGGACAACGTCTGTCGGGTCACCTAGTATATATATATATATATATATATATAATTGAAAAAAATATGTATGCGTATGCATGTGGAACGACTTTTGAATTTTTGTTGTTTCGTTTCAAGTCATCCTCAATCGTTTGAGACCAGAAAAGGAAAATAATGTATGTATATATATGTAGGAAGATTTTTCACTTTTTATTGTCGATTTCTCAAAGACCTCTGCACCTAATTCGAAACCTTATATCATAAATAATTTAAATGTGTATTTATATAAAGAATTTTAATAACTTATCAAAAACTGTAGCAGAGCAATGCACTCAGCTGAAATAAAGTGATATTGATCTGCACAATTATACTAAAATAATAAATATTTAATATCGCAAAGGTACCTTAAACTTTTACCAGAGTAATAAATTAAGAACTCTGTGGAAACAGCTAGAATTTTTGACTTTTTGTAAAAAAAAGTCTTAAAAAATATCTGCTCTTGCTAAAAATATTTGTTATATTTCATAGATGTATTTGTTATTGTTTTTTTCAGCCTTAAAAAATTTCAGGAAACTTTTTACAAATGCATTGAGGCTATCAGGCTTTTATTCGTTATTTGTTTAATATTTAGTTTATTTGATTAAATTTTAAATTTTACAAAAAAGTGACATCTTATAACATTAAAAATTGACACAAAACTAATTAAATTCTTATTCCTATTTCTGTTTTTTGATGATGCAAAAAGTACAAGTCCTAATCAAGTTATAGATATGAAATTTGAAGAAAAAACATAGCTTAATCTCTATTGATAAATCTTGAAAAATAATAGTGTTCATTAGTTTTTCGTATGATAGCCTAGGTGGCATTTATGAAATATTTTATCACTCATGAATTTTAAGGAATTTCTCTCAGCTAGTCGTCTATTAAAAGCTTATCTACTTATTTTTATTCGGGAGCAAAGCAGCAGTAGTATAGTAGAGAAGGTTATTAAACCAGACCACATTAAATAGCAGTTAAGCCCATAGCGATTTTCAAACATGCTATTTTGCCGTAAAAGTAATGTGACAAACCCGAAATCACATGGCGTTCTAATGCGACATTTGACATAATTTTCATTGATTCATTTACAAGGGACTTTATGTAAAGAAAAATTTATTATAGTAACTTAATTTACTATAGTGCAACTAGGCTGTTGTAAAATCCACATGATACAAAAATATTTAAAATTTGTTATAAAATGTTTCAATTCAGTTAAATTTAAAAGTTGAGTCCATTAACTTTTGAGGAAATACTTAAAAAACGGAATATACTGTCCAAATGACAGAGACTTCATTAAAAAATTGGCTAGTTTTAGTAATATTTTTGCAACTGTAAAACGTGAAAAAAGCCATAATAACAATCCAGATGTTGAGCGTCATTGTCACATTACTTAGATAAAGATTCTATTACTGATTTCACTTAGTTAAGATTTTATTTGATACAAAGTGTTTATAATGTTGAATTATTTTTTATTGGTTTATTTTTGGTAACAAGTGAGTGCTATTAAATTCTTGGACAATCAAATATAGACCCGTGATTTAGTTGGTATGAGAAGTAAGGAGCCCAGTTTTCTAGAAATAATATGGTAAGGCTGTGTTACTGGTCCATATTCGTATGAATTGGGAGTAGGGTTTATACAAAAACCGACATTTCAGAAAACCGGTTTTTGAATTATATTTTTACTAAAAAACCGGTTTTAACCGGTTTTCGAATTTCATATAGAAAATAAATTTTTGCTCGAACATTCTGTAATTTATCCGCAAATTTAGTGTAATTTGACTGAATTTATTTATTGTTCAATTTTATAGATAGTAAACAAATTTATTTTAATTTTATTTAGTAGAACTAAAAAATAATAGTTTGTCTTGAACTTTGAAAATAATTATTTGCATTCATGCATCATTTTCACGTATCAGAATGGAAATATTTTTATGGTAGTAAAAGGAAAGTTTTCGAATAAATAAAAATAATACATTTCTAAATAAAAAAAATAAAAAATCATTATAAAAAAAATAAAGAAATATTAGATACATTTTGATGCATACTTTTTATCAATTTTCAATTTAGCTAAACTCGGGTATTGTCTGTTCCGAGTAATTTTAATTAATTAATTTTAAACATTCTAATTGTTTTTTTGTTTAATAAAATTCGGTTTCAAAAAACTAAGAACGTCTATCGAATTTCTACATAGACGTGCCCTTTGTTTACTCACAAAATTTCCTGAAACAGAAAATACTCTCATACTTGCGACCAAATTATGCTTGATTGTTTTTAAAGCCTGATATAATAATTACAAGATTTTTTTTCTTTAATTTGTGGCTTTTAGGGTTTAAAACTCTTTTTTTAAGATTGAGTAGAGGAACTTATTTCTTCAAAAACTCAATTTCTTCTTTACCTCTTATTCTTTCGCTAATACACTCCTTCACTATGGTATTTACTCCTGTCTTTAACTGTTTCTCTTCATAATTAATCGCTCTCTTAGCTAATCTCAGATGTAATTTGTCTCGTTTTACTTCCTCATAGAGTACATAATCTGGAGTACAGGACTCCATTTCCGGTATTTTTTCTGTACTCTTTCGAGTTCTGCAATCTCTCTCCAACCCCAAATCTGTGCGCCATAACCCAACACTCCGACTACCAAACTGTCAAACATCTTAATTCTCCTGCTGAAGTTATTGTGGAATAACTTCTCGCCGAGGCTCCACGTACTTCTCATTACTGTGTTTGCTTTTTTAGTCAGATTTTTGATAAACTCTTTCATTTTTCCACTTTTTGTAAAGTGGTACTCCAAATATTGTGAGCAATTACAGACCTATTTGTCTTCTTAATTCTTTTGATAAGGTGTTTGAAAAAATTTTGCACGTCAGAATCTCTGGGTTCTTAAATAAATACAATATTTTGTTTCACAACCAACATGGTTTCGGAAAAAACACTCTACATCGCACTCGGTTTTTAGCCTCATCCAAAATGTTATTAACTCATTTGAAGATGGAAGTTATTGTGTCGCAGTTTTCTGCGATCTCTCCAAAGCGTTCGACAGTATATCTCACAATATTCTCATTGATAAGTTAGAAATGTATGGTTTTCGTTCTAGCTCGCTTAAATTACTAACATCTTATTTAACAAACAGAACACAAAGCGTATATTTGGACAACAGCACCGGTGGTAAAGTCATATCCAGGAAATTAAACGTCAAAATGGGTGTCCCACAAGGATCAATTCTTGGACCGCTCCTATTTCTTCTTTACATTAACGACCTACCTAATTGCTCAAATCTTTGTGACTTTATTTTGTTCGCTGATGACACTTGTCTAACCGTCAAAGCTAGAGCATATGATGACCTCGTAACGAAATTGAACAGTGTCATGGATTCCGTTTCGAAATGGTTCAATATAAATAATCTTCTTTTAAACAACGACAAAACCCAAATTATCTCTTTCTGTACAGCAACGCGCGTAGTGAATGATATTTCTTCATTTACGATTAATAACTATTCATTCGACTCCTCTTCAGTATCCAAATTTTTTAGAGTTTATATTAATAAGAATCTTAACTGGTATGAACACGTGTCCAACCATTTATGCTTCAAATTAACGCGTACATGCTTTATACTACGAACCCTTAAATCAAAAATTGGAATATCCAGTTTACTTTCTATTTATTACGCAAATTTTTATTCACACATTGCTTACGGTATCCAATTTTGGGGTTTCTCTAATGAACTAATTAAAGTTTTTGAACTTCAAAAGAGAGCAATTAGAATAATTTTTTCACTATCCTCCAAGACATCATGCCGTAATATCTTCACCGAACAAAAAATTTTAACAGTACCGAGTATATTTGTTCTAGTTACACTTAATTTCATAAAAAATAATCCAGACTCTTTTAATTTGTCTTCGATGTCAAATACCAAGCACAATACGAGACATAAAATAATTAAAGGCAGGACCTATAAACTACACAGCTCCTTTAATACTATCTGCGGTATGGGTATACAATTTATGAATAAACTGCCGTTACGTGTTCGTACCCTTGATAATAAAAAATTTCATAAAGTACTAAGTAACGCATTAAAGGATTTAACTTTTTATAGCCCTCTGGAGTTTTTAAATTTCGATTTTTCGAATTACTTTCCCGAAAATCTCAACTAATCATTAACTCGACTTTTTCCCCTCGAAGAAATTTCTTTATTACAGGCAGCAGCAAGATCGATGGATCGACGATGGCTAAAATCCCTACGAATCTACGGGCCCTAACTAACTGATGTCACCTACCAGCCACGTCTATGCTTACTATGCTCGTCACAACATAATTCGTTAAACTAAATACTTATGTTGCACTTCTAAATTACTATTATTATTATTATTATTTCTTTGTTTTTTTTTGGTTTTTTTTTATTTTTTTAATTTTATATGATTACTAGCAAACCCAACGAACTCCGTTTCGCCACCAGATGGTTTCGTGAGAAAGATGAAGTAATTTTTTGTTTGTTTTATATTTGAAAAAAAAAAATTTGATTTTATTATACAACAGTAATGAATTTATTTCGATTACAAAAATGAAGTGTTTTTTTAGTTGAACTTCTCTAAGTAAATGAAAGTGAATCCGCAAATTATCCGTTTCATTGAAGTGCTCTTTGGTAAACCACATTTTTTGTTTTTTGGTCTGACGTTAACACAAACAAAGCGGATGGTTTTCCAGCTCGCGAACAGGCAACGTATAACTGCCCATGTGAAAAACAATGATTTTCTAAATAATCTATTTGAAATTTATCCCGCAAACACTAAGCGATTGGCCTTGCGACTTGTTATTGCGAACGCAAGGCGAACTGGAAATTGCAATCGTTTGAAGTTTGATTGGAAGACCAGTCGGAATCATTGGTATGTCACCAAATCGCCAGCAATTTTTGATTGAATGATGAAATTCAGTGCGTGTACATTATTATTTTTTGCGGCAAGAATTGCTCGTTGAATTAACCAAGCATAATTCTGATAATTCTCACTAATGTCATTACTCGAATTTTTAATTACGGTGCGTGAAGTTTCAGCAGTTTGCGTTAAGGCACGATGCCATGCACAACTAATTTTCTTAGCTATAAACCTTGCGGAGCCCGAGACCTTTCTAATGAATGCAAAATTGTCGAAATCGGTTCGTGCGTTCTGGAGTTATTTCGTCAGGAAGGAAAACCCGACTTATTTTTATATATATAGAAGATATAGAAGATAATCTATTTGAAATTATTAAAAACAGTTATTGATTATTTTTATTACTCGAATTTTTAATTACGGTGCGTGAAGTCCCAGCAGCTTGCATTAAGGCACGATGCCATGCACCACTAATTCTCTTAGCTATAAACCTTGCGGAGCCCGAGACCTTTCCAACGAATGCAAAATTGTCAAAATCGGTTCGTGCGTTCCGGACTTATTTCGTCAGGAAGGAAAACCCGACTTATTTTTATATATATAGAAGATTATTGTTAAAATACTTTTAATACTTTACATTAGTTAATTTAAAACTTATAATTTAAAAAAAAACACTAAAAAATTGAGATACAAAATATTGACTGTTTTTTTTTTTTTTAATTATTATCTTCATATGACTGTTATTGTTAAAATACTTAATAATTAGTTAACTAAAAACTTATAATTTAAAACACCTAAAATTGTGAAACAAAATTTTAATTTTTTATATGACTGTTATTGTTAAAATGCTTAATAATTAGTTAACCAAAAACTTATATTTTAAAAACACTTAAAAAATTGTGAAAAAAAATACTTCTTTCAACAAAATACATAAAAATTTGTAAAAAAAAAAAACTTATATTGTAAAAATATTTAACAATAATAATGAAAATGATAGTGATATAATAATAATATGACACTTAAATTTGTTAAAATATCATAAAATGACCTAAAATTTGTTAAACAAAATAATTATATTGTAAAAGTATTGTAAAGCTTATTGAAATACTTATTAAATTTAAAAAAAATACTTAGTTAGTTATATTTATAAATAATTAAAATGAACTAAATATAAATAAGTTTATAGTAAATAAATTAAATAATAAATAAATAATAAAATAGCTAATAATTAATTATATTATATTAAACCTATAAAACATTGACTTAAGCCTTATTATAATATTATTATACTGACGGCTTGTAAAATTAATAAATAAATAAATAAATAAATAAAAATAAGTAAACTCTTTAACTTCCTCTTTACTGACCCCTTTCCATAGCCAGGTTGTACTTTTTTTTCTCCCTCCCCCTTTTTTAAAAAGCATAACCTTCGACTTTTCCTCATTCAATACCAATTTCCTTTTCTCCAAGTACCGCTCTAGCCGCTTCATTGTTTCCTGCATGTCTTTTTCGCTTGTCAAAATTGCCAGATCGTCCGCATACGCTAAGCTCCAAAATTTCTCTTTTCCAACTACCACGCCTCCCGTTTGCCCTTTTCTCAGCACCTCCTCCAAATCCGCTATTAAGATCGTAAACAGTGTTGGACTTAAGGGGCATTCTTGACGGACTCCTTCTCTTGTCCAAAACTTGTTTTGTTTCCTACTTTTACTTTGTTTCTTGTCTCACTATATCTAATCTAAATTAAATTAAATTAAAAATCTAAATTAATATATACAAAACTTTCCGGGGAACCATTGCAGACTGATAAGATATCAAATGCTATAGAAATGAAATCAAAATGCTTTCATCTATTTTTTATACTTGGCTATTTTTGTCATTTTCCATTTATACAGTGAAAACCTACTTTTTTCACTTAAAAATCGGTTTTCGAATTCCATAATTATCGCCAAAAAAACGGTTTTTAAAACCTGTTTTTGAAAACCGACAAACCCTAGTCATATGTCATAAATTTTATTTTAATAAATATAACAGCAATTGTAATGACTGATGTCTATGATCGTTCCACATCAAAATTGAAAAAAGTATGTATGTGTGTATAATTGTACCAATTTTAAATATTTGAGTCATTCGATGTAACTCGGTAAAAACTTGACATTTGTTTCTTACTTTTGTGCAAAATGCTACTAACTCCTATCTATTTTTGCACTCCAAAATCTGAGTTGTAAGGTTAAGTTGAAAGTTGTAAGTCTGAATTTGTAAGACTCATAGCAATATTAATAAAAAATCACCAAAATAGGTGTTAAATTTAATAATAATTAGTAAAAAAATTAATTAACTATGTTAGTTAAGATCTCTATATTTTATACATTCATTACCACCTAAGTAAATCAAACAGAATTCAAAATAGTGACAAATTATCAATTTTTAATTTATTAATTATTGCATTATTCTTGATTACTATTTGGGTTGGGAACAGCAACCAAATTCATAAAAGTGTTATTCATTTTTTTGGAAACGAATAATAATAGTGTCATGAAAAAACAGATTTCAATAGCTGTTAATAGAATTTGATATGCTAGCGGTAAAGGTCTTTTACAAGATCAAGTATATCGTTTAATGAATAAGCTGCATTCTCCACTATTAAGATTGAAGTAGCTCTTAAAATTTTGGGTGGTGCAATGCACAAGTACATTATCCATGCTGTTTCCGTGAAATATCTTCCAAATGTTTCTAGAACGCGCATAAGAAAATAACAAAATACGTTTCCTTCATTCGGTTCCTTATCAATCGCAAAGAGAACCTCTTCACCTTCAGTGACCATCACTGTATACCCACCACCAATCTCCAAATTCAGTGTCGTAATTCGTTCATGATTTTTCCATAGTTTGACCAATTGCGCTTCCACAATTACCACTCTCTGGTGAGCATTTGGAATTGGAATTCCAGCAATAAAATCCAAAGTTGGCGGTACTGTCAATTTGAGTCCAGTCGATTCTTGGACAGAAATGTGATCAGCAATATCAGCTCCAATAATGTTCAAGGCAGGAGCATTAGATTCTAAATATATTAGTTTGTCCGGAAATATATCCATTGCAATTTTTCCATCGTGTTTTTTTATCAGGATTATGATGAGTTTTTTCTCAATCAAAAACAATCTAAATGTGCTCTCTCGAAAACAACTGCCTTTAGTGGATACATTCAATGTTTGCAAATAACCATCTAATTTGATATTAGGAATAGTCACACTGCTCCTGATATTTACCATCACAGGATCATCAATATATTTTGGAAAATATAAAACAGCCGGACATTGCAAACTGTTGAATATTTTGATATTGACTTCATGAGGTTTGTCTTGAAGAGCACCATCCGTGTGAGAGTCGAAGGCGATGTAAAATTTAATGAAAGTAGAAATTACGAGAATAGTCGCACCTATCTGAAATAGATAACCTAAACAGTATAAAAAACATTAACAGGCATAAAATTTAAATTATTGTTTTACTCTAGGGATGTTTTTAAATCAAAGGTTTGATGTTAAGAACAATGTGTATTATCAACTGAAATCGCATTTCCTTGCCGATGAATAAAATACAATAAAATTTAAGTTTAATTTTATTGTAAAATTTAAGTTAATTGTTTTCGATTCAAATTTTTATTACAGTGATCTATTGAAAAAGCCTTGAAAACTGTTATGCTATATCGAAAAAACATATATGAATCTTTTAACAAAATTCTCGGGTTTTCACTCACTCTCAAGGCATAAATATAACAATTTTTGTGATGAAATACGATTAAGATTTGGGGCCCCCTCGATAGAATTTGCCAATAGAAAGAGCCACAGATTGTATAGCTACCTTACTCGGTATGTACATGTTTTTACAGGTAATGAATTTAAACAATATTTTAATAAATAGTGCGGTTAATAATTATAGTTGTTACTAAATTCATTGATTAAAAACCACATACTGCATTCATCGGTATATAAAACCAAAATTCTTACCATAAAACGTTCATATGGATACCAAAATCTTGTTCTTCTAAGAGGCCTTTCAACTAGCCAAATAATTGGTACGTATATAAACAATGCCAACAGTGGAAATAGTACAACACCATAAAATAACCTATAGTTATTTCCATAAATCGTACTCGAAAGTTTTATTTTACTCAAGAGGTTTTTGTTTTCATAATGGTTGTAGTAGTTTGTCGAATCGATGGTTGCAATCAGAAAACAAATCCACATAAAAATAAGAAATCTTTTCAAGTATTCAACTAATAGTCTATCATATCGTTCATCTGCATAATCCAACCAACACGGTTTCGGTTCTGATGGCCTTTTCTTGATCCAATTGACGAAGGCATTGTATAGACATGGAACTGATTGTTTAATATATGATACATTTGGATGATACTCGACGAAGTGGTTCTTACCCATGTATATGACAAATACTCGTATAAAATGCGTAAATATTATAAGTGAAAATACAACAATGTCACAAGTATCATTTTGCTCGCAGGAAATTTGCATATAAAATAAATCGACCGAAAAGTAACCAACGGTTCTTGCAATTGATACTATGAACAATCTCCATTGTGCAAATTGCATTACATCTTTTTCATCCCTCGGATATCTACAATTTATATGATTATTGGATATTTTTACAAATGCATATTTATAAAGTATCTACTTTATCAAATTTAAACAAATAAGTGGTGGACAGACGTGGGCCGCAGGTTGGAGAGGGCCACCTGAATAACTCTAACACTACATACATGTATGTTGAACCGCTCACATATTTATCATATGATACATTCTCAATTTTAAAAAGTATTTGAAGCTTATAAACCTACTCTCGCAGTGTACAGAGAAACGCGCTAAGAATTTCATCGAGAAATTTAATTTTTTATCAAATTATGACGAGAAAACTTCAAATAAATATGCAATATATACATATAATCTTTGAAATGCTAAATAATTTGTGCCGATTGTTTACATTGTGTTTTTGTGGGAGGCATATGCAAAAAGAGACGTTTGTAGATAGAAGTGGGCCACTATTTGTGGACAGACATGGGACTCTTGAGTATTGCCGTTCTTTGTACAGTTAAGTGTTTTTATCAATTATCAATTGTAATAACGTCTTATATCACTTAAGTCATTATGAGTCCAGACAGAAGCAGCACAGCGTCAAAAATCGCAAGTACCAGCAAAAGTTTCTAAGAAGGGCAATACTTCACAATCTGCTGTAACAAAAATGCAAAAAAATCGGTTTCTTTAAATGAGACATCGATTTTTGAGTGATTTGGAATTGAGTATGAGAATAAAAACTCCATCGAGTGTGATAACTGCGACAGACCATTCCATTTGAAGTGCGTCTATATGACCAACTACACCGACTTAACGGGCACCAATTACGCCTAAATCTTTGCTTGAATGTTGCAAAATGTTTTTATCAAAAATTTTATCATTTCAACTTTATTACTCCTCCTTTTCGAATATTAAAATAACATTATTATTGAAATCAATTTCGGCCCTTCGTTTCATATCAACGATTACGAATTTTGTGAATTTGACAACGGATTTTCAATCAGCGCATTTAAAAACCCTCAGGTTAAGAATTCATATTATATAGCAGCATTTTCAGATGAAAACTTGGATGGCACACTTCTACCTACATTTTCGGAAAACACAGCAAATGCACTTATTTGCCATTCAAAAAAGAGATACTTTCAAACATAATTGCGAGCATTCGCTACGCCAAAAGTTGCATTTTAGAATACCCTTGCTAATAAAGAAAATATTATTAAATATTTTCATTTTTAACCATTTTACAACCAAAAATAAAAATGTGGCCCACTTCTGTCCACCCTACTATATTTATAATATAGATTATCTTATATATAAAATTATTCTATATGATGCATGTAAATATACTCCTCCTAAACAATTTTTTGGATTTTCATAAGTCTTTCTGAAGTTTGTTACGGAATTTTTTTAGGATGTATTTGATTATGAAAATATAGTAATATTGTAAAAATAAATGGAAAAAATTGCATAAAACGAATTGTCATTGATTGAATTATAAATATCTGAGACATTGTTTGGAATTGAAAACAAATGAAAACTGTCATCTGCCAAAAATTTCAATTTATTTATGAGCCTTGACAATATTAGAAAATGTATAATAAATTTATTATTATGAATAAGAAAAATAAAATGTCTACATTAATATTGCAAAAACGCAGCTGTAATGTACCAGAAATGAAAATAATATATAAAATGCAGTACATGTATCGCAGATTGAATGACACATGTATGAACAGGATTTGACAAATTAATTTGCTTAAAAGATTAAATTAAGTAATAATCACGGCAGGTCCTACCTTCACTTAGGGAGCGCCAACACAATATTCGGATATGAAGGTTTAATATTGATTTTTTTTTCAATATAATTCAAGAAATATATAATCTCTTTGCATCTATTACTAATTTTTGCACAATATTTTTAAAATACGTTAAAAATTTTACTCTGAAACAATAAATGCGAAAGTAAAGATGAATGCATACAATTCGGCCCTAAGTTTAAGACGCAATTTTGAATATCTTAAATAATAAAATATCAAATTATAGTAATCCAACATGAAGCATCAGTGTTAAGTTATGGTTATGTTTAATAATGAAAGGCTAGATTTTTTTGCTCTCTATGATTTGCTCATTAGAATGAATTGCATAAAATGCCTCAGAGAAAAAGTTCAGCAACTTTAATAAACACATCTGTCCATTGACGGAGATTTAATACCTGAACTGATCTACCAGTAGTGACCACGAGCAAAACGAATTAATATATAAAAAAGGTTGTAAAATCGCCTCGGCAACTTTAAGATTGAATAATATATCATGATCACTCGTCATAACACCAAAGAATATTAATAAATCAACTAGTATATGAAACGGATGACTCATGATGACGTGAAGATATCTTCTAGGTAATGAGTCGGAGATAATACTGCCTGAAAAAAAGATACACAGAATAAATGATCACAAAATGCATATGTGATGTCAGTAGGAAAAAATGCATATGTGTCAAATTTTAGCAAAAAAATGTACATTTTTTTTTTAAATTAATTTTGGGTACGGAAAGTTCCAGTAAATCGCCTTAAGACACGATGCCGTACACCACTAGTTTTATATGTAAGACACGCCAACGCCAACAAATAATATTAATATAATAATTAATAAAAATATTTAATATATTTTATATTATTATGTATTATAAATTTTTCTTACCGCAGATTGAAACTAGTGTGCTAATCAAAAAATTCTGATAATAATACAAGTTGTCCACATAATTTTGATTATGTCCACTAAGCCATATTCTAGAACGACTTTGGAATCTCATAAGCATTCCATCTTCCATTTTCCTAAAGAAAATGTATACCAGGATATAATTAATTCTTGATGGATTTAAATATTCTCGATTATGTACTCTCTCAACCATGATTTGATACTAAAAATTGCGCAAGTAAATAAATAAATGATGAAACAACCCAAATTGACTCAATATGACAAATTTGATTGATATCTTTTGTTTAGGTTAGATAACTAGATTAACAGTTAGTTTATGATTATATAATTTTCCAAAATGTGTAAAAGATTTTTAAATTAGTCCGCAGTATTAATTAACACGATCTTAATCTGATCGATATAAAAATTTTGAAAAACAGTTCATCGTTTTTTGCAAAAACGTGGACAAAAAAATGTGCAATAACTACATCAAATGATATTTAAAGTTTTAAAGTCGGGTTGCTTATTGATAAACTAGAGGTGTATGACATGTGCCTCAAGCCAAATTGCTGGAACTTACCGTACCATAATGAAATATTCGAAGAATAAAATTTAGTAAAAAAAAATATTTTTTGGAAATTAAAAAATTAAAAAATTAAAAAAAATCTTTCCCCATAAGCAATCGGTTGGTCAACACAGGCAGAAAGTTTTCTGAATCATTCCAATCGAATGTTTAGTTCTCTCAAAAACCGATCTTTTTTGCATATTTAGTTCCGTATCTTCGAAACGGCTAGACCTGCCTTTGCCAGAAACTAATCATCACATGTCCCTATCAATAGGAATCAAATGTTTTTGAACCATTCAGATCGGTTGATCCGTACGGCCGAAAACGTGGACAAAAAAATTGTATCCATCCACATACATACACACACATCCATTTTTTTAAAGTATGCCAGAATGTTTAGAAACCTTCGAAACGTGAAGTTATGCAAAAAATATCATTTTCGATTTTTGGACGATTACTGTTACTTATAACAAGTATTGAGCCATTTATAAAAAAAGTGCTGACAAAAAGTCAAATTTTGGCTCTCACACACACATACTTTGATAAATATTATATCTCATTCGATTCAGAAATACTTGCAACGTCAACAAAACACAACAAGTCGGATTTTCTGGCGAATTCATAAACTTTTTTTTTCTGGAAGTAGAAAATGATTAAAAAATATTAAAATTAAAAGTATATCCAACGTCAGTAAATGAATTCTAAATCTAATCTAATTTGAATACGCCCAAAAGACATTTTTTTATATAAGGTAATACCGGTCATTAAACTTTTGATCAAATGAGAATATAATTTGATACATCCGTTTATAATAATTACTCTCACTTCAGAAATCAATCCAAATTTGTATTTATTGTAAACTGTTTTATAGAATGCACTTTCTGTTTCGATTTTGGCCCACAGACAAGTCAAATGAATGCAGATGATGGATTAAATTTTTATTTTTATCAAACTACTAATAAGGATAATAATACTTGGTAAATGTAGGTAAATAAAAAAATATTTTTTTAAAATATAAAAAAAATCCTTAGTTTTATGAAGATGGTCTAACAAATTCAGATAATAAGTATTGTCATCTGATTGACCCTCATATGATCCTTATTCGAATCATAACTAGTTGTAAGTAGAATTTGGTCTTAAGGCAAGTTGCATGAAGTTCCTATACATATTTGATTTGTATATGATCTACCTGTTCATGTGGCTACCTGTCCAATTTACTATCTTCCTAAATATCTACTTTTGCACTTGCCTAACCTCAACTTGATACCTGTCTGAGTTATAATAATTTATAATATATGTAATATAATTTTATTAAATAGCTTCAAAAAAAGAAAAAATATTATGAAGAAATTGATATTAAAACAGGCTTATAAATGTTGAATGAAATAGATATAAATGATATGTATATATGAAAATTGTTTCATAATCTCTTATAACAGGTATACCACTGATTGAGATATGAAAATGATATGAACAAAAAAATAAAATTTCAGAAAAAAGGAAATTTGTGAATAGCAGAAAAGTGCTATACACTAAATACTCTTCCAAAGATGTTAAGTGAGATTAGTTTTATGCTGTTTTCAAAAAGGTCAACGACCGATATTTAAAAACCAAGTAAAGTTGGAAATTTTTCAAAGGCAAAATTTTAAAAATTAATAATGAAATTGCTAGTTTTTCTGGTAGTCGACACTGTTGTTTAATTTACGAGACCTTAATATAATATATATATATATATATATATATATATATATATATATATATATATATACTAGCTAACAAGGCAAACGTTGTTTTGCTTTAAAAAATATGTCTAGTATGAAAATAACTGATTGCCAATTGGTATGTAAATGAAAGCGGCAGCTAACAAAAAACGTATGAATAGTTTATCCACTGCAAAGCACGTCACATATAAATGTTCCTAGATAATATTGATAGTCTTTGCAAGAACCAACCTAATCTAAAACTGATTCTATTTATATCAATTACTACATTTGCTGTTTCAAGATTTTGGTATATAATTACCGCGCTTTTGAATAATTCATTAATTTTTGATTGACGAAGTAAAACCCGATAATTTATTTCTAAATTATGTATTTATGTGGCATGCCCAGCGAATTGACTAATATTGATGCTTTAAATTCTTATTTATAGCATATTTTTTATGATGTATATATGCTTACACATACCTATAGTATGCAATGAATATTACTTTCATTCATTGATATTTTATTTCGTACTATATTTCTTAGCAGTAATAATATATATTTTAAATATTGTTTCATGTCCTGTGTTAATTTGTTTAACGCCAGATCTAACTAATTTTATATTTTAATTATCGCTACTGCCCCTGACCATGAAACATATATTTATTAAATTGAAATTCAGCCAAACAAATTTAATTCCATAAACAATACTATTAATATTTATTAAAATAAATTTTAAGAATATCACAAATATATATTGCTTTCTAAACTTTTCACCAATAAGTCTCCACCAATTCAAAATTGGCAACATAAAGTTACATAATATTAACTTCCCGTAGGGTAAGTTATTGTAATGGGCCGAAAATCGGAATTGAAAATTTTTACATTTATCGACGTTTTGAAGGTTTTTGAACATTATGGCATACTTTTGGTGTGTGTGTAAATATGCATGGATACAATTTTTCGCCCACGTTTTCGGGCGTACGGATCAACCGATTTGAATGGTTCAAAAAACATTCGATTCCTATTGATAAGGAGATGTGCTGATTAGTTTTTGGCAAAGGCAGGTCTAGCAGTTACGGAGATAAAGAGCAAAGAGTGTAGAAAATAGAAATCGAGTTTTTGAGAGAACGGAGCATCCGATTTGAATGCTCTAAAAAACATTCAATTAGTAATGATTAAGAGAAGTGGTTATTAGTTTTTTGCAAAGGCAGGCCCAGCCATTTCAAAGTTACGGAGCTAACTGTACAAAAAATGGCAGTTTTTGAGTGAACTAGAACTTTCTGCTTGTCTTAACAAAATAATTGATTTTGGAAAAAAAATTGTCCCATTTTTTTTTTTTTTTTTATTTTTTGTATATCGAAAATAATTCAGATTTTATTTTTATTCTGACTATAGTTCTAATATACTTTAAACAAATAATTTCAACTCTGCAATTCAGTTTATATAATTCTTATAAATATTACACAATGTTACAATATTTATAATAATCTATTTGAAAACATTCAGTATTCCTCGAACATTTTGTTACGGTACGGGAAGTTCCAGCAATTTGCCTTAAGGCACGATGCCACCCACCCCACTAGTTAACTTCCCGTAGGGCAAGTTATAGTAATCGCAAAAAAATCGAAAATGAAAATTTTTATATATCTTTACGTTTCAGAGGTTTCTGAACATTTTGGCATAGCTTAGAAAAAATGGATGTATGTGTGTGTGTGTGTGTGTATGTATGTATGTATGTATGTATGTATGTATGTATGTATGTATGTACGTGTGTGTTGTATGTGCGGATACAAATTTTCGTCGACGATTTCGGGAACACGGATCAACCGATTGAATAATTCAAAAAGGCATTCGATTGTATTGATAAGGAGACGTGCTGATTAGTTTTTGGCGAAGGCAGGTCGAGCCGTTTCCAAAGATACGGGGCAAAAAGTGCCGAAACGTTAACTCAGTTTTTAAGAGAACGGAGTGCCCGATTTTAATAATTCAAAAAACATTTAACTTGTATTGGACAAGATGAAGAATTGATCAAATTTTCATGGGGGCAGGTCTAGCGGTTTCGGAGATCTAACGAAAAAAAAAGTAAAAAAAAATGCCATTTGGCGGTCAAAAATGATCATTAGACATATGCACATCAAATTATCAGATACTTTATAGAGATTTTAATAATTAGTATGAATTTTGTTTGCATTCCTATAGGTTCCGTACAAATGTTTATTCGTTAGACGGCGACGCGGCGCTTACGCGCTTTGACATATTTGTCTCTATGCAGTATAAGCAGTACGCTGCTTTGAAAAAAAGTTCAGATCTTCCAAAAATGCCAAAATAAAGAAAACATTATTTTTTCAAAAAAAAATTTAAAAAAAAAAAATAATTTAAAAAAAAATTTTTTTTTTCAAAAAAAAGTAATTTTTTGTCCAATTTATATTTTCTCAAAAATCTTATTTTTTCGAAGTAATTTTTTTTTAAAAATGTCAATCGTTT
>NW_020539727.1:6731247-6748085 GCF_003426905.1 Ctenocephalides felis | reverse complement strand
ATTACATATTTCTTGAATTATATTTAAAAAAAAGTGAATAGAGTGAATTAATTTGTCAAATCATGTTTATATATAAACATGATTTGACAAATTAATTCATTCGATTCACTTCTTTTTTAATATAATTCAAGAAATATATAATTTCTTCGCATCTTTTACTAATCTTTGCACAATATTTTAAAAATACGTTGAAAATTTAGCTTTGAAACAACAAATAACTAGTGGGGTGGGTGGCATCGTGCCTTAAGGCAAATTGCTGGAACTTCCCGTACCGTAACGAAATGTTCGAGGAATATTGAATGTTTTCAAATAGATTATTATAAATATTGTAACATTGTCTAATATTTATAAGAATCATATAAACTGAATTGCAGAGTTGAAATTATTTGTTTAAAGTATATTAGAACTATAGTCAGAATTAAAAACAAAACTGAATTATTTTCGATATACAAAAAGTTAAAAAAAAAAAAAAAAAACTAGCTGTAAGTGGAATTCTGTCTTGAGGCAATTATGGCATCGTGCCTTAAGGCAAATTGCTGAAACTTCCCGTACCGTAACGAAATGTTCGAGGAATACTAAATGTTTTCAAATTGATTATTATGAATATTGTAACATTGTCTAATATTTATAAGATTATATAAACTGAATTGCAGAGTTAAATTATTTGTAAAGTATATTAGAACTATAGTCAGAATTAAAAATAAAATCAGAAATATTTTCGATATACAAGAAACTAAAAAAAAAAAAAAAAAAAAAAAAAAAAAAAAAAAAAAAAAAAAAAAAAAAAATTGGAGCAAAAATTTTTTTTCCCAAAATCAATTATTTTGTTAAGACAAGCAGAAAGTTCTTTGAATCATTAAAATCGGACGCTTAGTTCTCTCTAAAATTGCCATTTTTTACATATTTTGCTCCGTATCTTCAAAATGGCTGGGCCTGCCTTTGCCAAAACCTAATAACACTTCTCCAATCATTACTAATGAATGTTTTTTAGATCATTCAAATCGGATACTCCGTTCTCTCAAAAATTCGATTTCTATTTTCTGCACTCTTTGCTCCGTATCTCCGAAACGGCTGGACCTGCCTTTGCCAAAAACTAATCAGCTCTTTTCACTATCAATAGGAATCGAATGCTTTTTGAACCATTCAAATCGGTTGATCCGTACGCCCGAAAACGTGGGCGAAAATTTGTATCCATACATACATACACACACACACACACACACACACACACACATCCATTTTTCTGAGGTATGCCAAACGTTCAGAAACCTTCAAAACGTCGAGAAATGTAAAAAATTTCAATTCCGATTTTCGGCCCATTACAATAACTTACCCTACGGGAAGTTAAAAAAATAAAGATGAATATATATAATTCGGCCCATACGATATCAATTAAAAGAAATTAAAGATGCAATTTTGAATATCTTGAATAATAAAAAGTTAAATTAAAAAAATCCAAGATGAAGTACTAGTCTTATGTTATGTTTATGTTTAATAATAAAAGAGAATTTATTTGCTCTCTATGATATACTCAATAAAATAAATCGCATAAAAATGCCAAAAATAAATAGCAGAATATTTCAAAATCTGAATGAACTGTTAAAACAGGTAAAATAATAGGGGGGGCGCTAGAAAAAAAATGGCATTCGGGCGCTGAGGACCCCAGAAATGTTCCTGGTAATAAGGTATAATAAATTATTACTAAAAAAATGTACTTTAGATACTATCTATAATTATTAAAAACCAGTTAAAATATGATGCAAGATTATAAAAATTATAGGCAAAATTATTGGATCAATTATTGTAGGTGGAAAAATCTAAGGTAATATTGTACTTCTACCGCGGATATTATATATTAATTTTTCCTTTGTTATATCGTTTAAAAGACAATTTTCAATTTTGTATGGGAATTGTGGCTTATCATTTTATTTAAAGCAGTTCTACATTTAACATAGCTCATATTGATTTATATGCATTTTGGTTTGAAAAGTAAATTAAAAAACAATAATTATTATTTTTAGGTAAACGGGAAATATTAGTATGGGATATTAACAAATTGTAGACGTGCGTACAGGACGACATCTGTCGGTCATCTAGTATATATATATATATATATATATATATATATATATATATATAATATCCTTTTCAAATCGATCCCATTGAACCCCCACGACCGCATAAATACCAACAACCATTTGCAGTATTTACTCGTGGCTCTAAATTTTTATTTATCGTTCAATATACATCTATTTTCTCGAGGATAAACTCTTGTACATTGAAGAAGTGGTACATAGAAAGGATATTTGCAATGTTCTCCAGAAAACGCTCTTTCTTGTTATCAATTACAAACGTTGGACATTTATCTCGGAACGGAAAAACATTCATAGGTCGGTAAATACTAGAATAGCAGAAAATAGAAGAAAGAAATAAATAATTCCTTCCAAATAGTATTGATGTATTGATTTAAAGCTTTTGTTTTACGTAAAATCTGTAATAAAATTTATTAATTTTATTGTGATATAAATGTTGCTATAGTCTTTTTCGGTGCTTTAACATAATCTTAGTGAACCATGAGAAGTAATTGTGATATAATAGAATCTATGAGAATCTATAAAAATATCAGTTTTTGATGATTCAGTAACGATATTTGTATATAGTTTGAATGATAATTAAATTTATACAAAATTGAAGTATTTTAATATTTGTAAATTTTAGTAGGAAAAGCAGAATGAAATAGAATTCTAAACAAATTCCGTTGAATATGTTCGCTTAATCCTTTTGGGTATTAAAATGCTTACTTTTTCTTATTCTTAGTTAATTTTAATATCAAAAACTACTTATTCATTTTTAATTTTCATGCTTTATTGGTATTGTTAGATTTAAAATACTTCGGAACAATATATTGAGAAATAGTAAAGGTCAGAACTTGTAATGTACGTGTAAACTTGTAATTAATAAAATGATCGCATCGATTTCTAATAATGGCATTGATTTTTATACTTTTAACATTGCTTTAGTTTCATTCTGTTCAAATAATTCATTAACATTTTTGGCTGTCAAAGTTCTTATGAGATTTTGCTAGCATTCAGTAAAATTTTTTAATGATTTCAACAGATTTATAAAAATAATTCAGTGAATTTGAAGTAAATGTACGTGCTGCATGTTTTGAATTAATCTTTAAATTTTTTTTACTAATAGTTGAGATGAAAATGAAAAGTTACAAACTGTATATATGACCAAGAAATTAATAGTTCAAGAAAAAATAATTAAATATAATCAAATTAACTATAGTTTTTGTGAAACGTACACTAAAAACATTGCAAATTTTCAACTAATTTTGAAAATTAAAGTTAGATATATGTGGAGTCAATTTCACATTTTCCACATGCAAAACCGCAAAATAAAAAACGTAATGTAATGTGATAAAAATAAACATGAAATTTTACAGAAGCAGATCTATAGTATTTTTTGCAACATATAAACAATAAAATATAAGTTGTATTTGTTCGAGTGTAGATAATGTAAAAAAAGTTCTTCGGAATACAAGTTGCATTTGTTTGAGTTAGTTTAAAAATTAAAGTTCGTGAAAAATAGTTCATGAGAATATATATTTTTAAATTAAGTATTTTTAATGTTAGCAAAGCATAAACAATGCTTTCTAAACTAATAAAAATTTAAATAATAATTTTGCTAAAATATTTTAATATTAAGTTAACATACCCCCTTTATGTAATATACAGCAAAATCGAGCACTCACCTGAAATAAAGAAAAAAAAATATTAATAAAAAATAGATGCAAATCAATGAGTTATATTACTTTATTCATATATTAATTTTTTAAACCTTATTTAAACTTTAGAAATACTTGGTAATATAAATAAAAAATATTAAATCAGAGCTATAATACGTTAAATTTCAAAATTATATTATGTGTAATTATTAAACACGAAACTTCTTATCTATCTAATATTCAATGCTTTATAGCACGGAATTCATAAATATTTATTCCTAAATCTTTTATAAAATTTGTAAATGCATTTGTATACTTTCTATACAAATTAATAATTTAAATGATGTACACTTTGATATAGAAAACATTCACAAAAGTTCACAAAATTTGTAATTTATAAGAAATGCAGCTATAATAGTTTTGACATTAAGTGATTACATGGGTTTCACGCTTTCATAAAAAATCCGGTTTCAAAAAATTTTCAAATTGATCCGAGTAATAGTAAAAAAAATTAGTTTAAAAAGGCCGTTTTTTGCCCGAGAAAACCCATGTAACCCCTTAACTTGTATGTAATCATGTCTATCATGTTTAGAAATTAAATTTATTAGAAGTGAAACTAAAGAAAAAATAAGTATTCATTTGATTTTCAAGAAGTTGAAGTCAGAATTTTGCATTATCTAGAAATATATTAAGGTTTACTAAATGTACTAAAAATTTACTACACCACGAGCAAAACCGTTTACGGTGGAGACGCCTTGTACATTTTAATAACACTTGTATTATTCTTTTTAACTAATTATTTACTAAAAATGTAAATTAACAAATTTTCAGTAATATGTATTATAAAATTTAGTAAAATATGTTTAATATTATATTATCCACAAATTCCATATATATATATATATATATATGTATATTAACAATTTCTTTGTAATTTCAAAATGGAACTTTCCATAATGCGATGAGCAAAAGCTATCAGAAGCAATTTCAATATCGAAAATGTAACCTGCCATAAGCTTTGTTGCAATATTTATACATCGGTATATCGAATTCCATATTCAAATATGCACATGCAATATCATTATGAAACGGCATCTGCTATTTTTCCATCGGAATTATATTGAAGCGAAGCGATTTTTAGGTAACCTATGCATTTGTTCCATTTGTATAATGAGATATTTTGGATAATGGTTAGTTTTTAGATATTGCTAACTTCTATGGAATAAAAATATCAATATCATAATTGGTTGAGTATGATTAAACTTAACAACTTCATAATTATTTACAATTTTTAATAGCATGTAACAAAAATTATATATGAATTTAAATATTAAGTAACAATTATGTTTTTCTACAATAATTTCAATTTTGCTAATTTTTCGTGAACCAATTGCATTGAATACGATTTGCAGTAAATTCAGTTTAGTTTTGAGACTAAGTCAATAATTTGTATTTTATAATATCAATATCAGTATTTTATGCATACTATCTTAATAAATAGAAAATATAAATAAAAAAATCAAATTCAAGCTATAATACGTTAAATTTTAAAAATATATCGTAGTTGTTCAGCACTAGATTTGTCGATCTTAATTTATTCATAGCATGGAATTTATAAATATTTTTAGTAACTCCTCACTCAAATTCAGTAAATGCATTTATGCCCATTTTATTCAAATTATTCATTTAAATCATAAATATTTAAAATGCTTTGTTTTAAAAGAATTGTAATATAACAACTGCAGTTCTAATAGTTTTAGCAAATTATGAAGATAAATGTAGGTATAGTTTTAAATGCAAATAAAAATTTACATTAAAATTTGTATTAAACTATTGTCTCACGATTTTTATGTAACTTCTGCAAATAATACATATAATATTCATTAGTATTTGTAAAATGTACGTCGTTATTTTATACTAATGAATATATTATTATTATATAATAATACTGATAATTTAGTAATGCAACCATTTTTTGAATATAATATAAATTTTGTAAGTATTAGAATGGCCAGTCTAATTTAATTTAGTCTTAAATTATCGTTAAACTAAAACTCAATTCAATTTATTTATTATAATGGTATAAATTAGCTGATTTTTATCAATTTTTAGATTAATTCCGATTTAACTCGGTTCACATCGAAAATAAAGATTATTTATAAGTATATATTTTTATGTAAAAATGGCATTTTTAATTAAAACTTTGTAGGATGGCTTGATTGCAGTCATTAATCATTTAAGTTGTCAGAAGTATAATAAATTTTATAATAAAAAATATTGATTTTGAAATATATATAATTATAGTCAATATCATGTTTTATTTTAAATTTAAAATCTATCTTAAATTTAAGTAAAATATCGAATATAATAATATTGATATGTAATATATATTACATATTTAATGTAATTTAATAGCATAAACATTGTTATGAAGGAAAATGTTATAAGGTATCTTAAAAATGTAAAAATATAATACTACCACATAGATGATGAAAACGAATTAATAGAAAAAGTATTTAAAGAAGTAAATAATGTATTGAATTAAAATTTGAAATGTTGAGTTGAAATTAATTAGAATGTGTATTGTTGATTTGAAATTACATAGAAAGATAAGTAAAAAAATGAATTTAAAAAAAAATATGTATATAGAACATAAAAATGAAATATTTTAGGTAGCTTAATAGCGAGGCCAATTAACAAAAAAAAAGTATTACGTAGGTGTAGGTGCATTTTATTCCAGAGAAGTTGACAAAAACTACGATATTTGCAAATACTAGAAATATATGAACTAAACTTAATTTATTTATTAAAGCAATATTTATTAAAATTATGACAATAGAATTTGGACACATTGATTATTCCAAACTTTGGTGATTTTTTGTATCTAACCCACTTTTTGTAGGACATACAGGGTTCACCATTTATTTGTAGTTAATAAAAATGTCTAATAACTTAAATAATTTTCAATGAATTTTGATAAACTTTTTTTATAATAAAATTTGAAGTCTTACAATTTCTTCCAGCTTTAATGCATGCAATCGATTGAAATCTGTCAAAGTTATTCAATGTTTCCATTGACCTCATATTGATGGCACACCCTGTACATTTTTACAATGTTCTTCAGGAGTACAAACTATAATTGTATAAAGTTTCATCAAAATGAACACACACACACAAGTTCAAGAATTAATTACAAAGGAACAATCTAGCTGATTTTTAACAAATTTTAGATTTTAAGCTCGAACGTGGACGAAATTTTTACACTGTTTTGCTTATATAACTCCTAAACAAATCTAACTAAACTAATCAGTGATTTTTTCATGTTTTTCATTTGAGAAACGTATTGCCAATCAACTCGCAAAAATAATAGATGTTATTCTTTAACGAGAATAAATCATGTAGTGTATTTTACCTTTCAGTGATATATAATTAAAATGTTATAAAAATATAATTTTGTGATCCAACCCTCACACTTGTCCAGCCCTGTTCAAATATAAATAAATCTCAAGCTCATGATATCGGTTCAATTTGCATGTGTGTAAGTCTTTGCATGTTACGATAAAAATATCGATAAAACATTTTGCTTTATTGCAAAAAAACGTATAAAAAGGTATCGCGAAAACACACACTTACTCCGGGCATGGTTTGGATAGATTTATTTATTCGGCGGGCCGAAAACCCGGATCTTCCTCCGGGGGAGCTCTGACCGTTCTTAATAAATTATATGATGTTATTTTTTTGAAGAAATTCAAAAGAATATTATAAGAAAGGTTAGTGTATGGAAAATGAAGGGTTCGATGGAAATATGAACAGAAAGAACAGTGACTTAATACGATGATTTGTTATTCTGCACCAATCAAAACAGAGTATTTTTCTTCTGTATTCTCATCTTCTGTAATGAAGTATGTAAATATGCTCCTCCTAAACGATTATTCGGATTATGACAAATCTTTCTGAAGTTTGTTAAGGAATTTTTTTAAGATGTATGCAATTATAACAATATAGTAATATTGTAGAAATAAATGAAAAAAATTGCAAAACACGATATGTCATTGTTTGACATTGAAAATATTTCGGACATTGTTTGGCATTGAAAACAAATGAAAACTGTCATCTGCCAAAAATTTCAATTTACTTATGAGCCTAGACAATATTAGAATATATATAATAAGTTCTTCGAGTTGACCAACACTTACCTCTAGAATCATAGTACTTCTTAAGGTTTGACAGGTACTAAATAACACTTCAATTATCCAAATATACATCTATCTTACCAAAACAGATTTGACAGTATCATCTATATACCATTGCCACACCCTATCTCACAGATTCTGTTGGCAACGTGCTGAAATGCTGATTTCAAATGCTAAATACTGTGTGTGCGGTCATTACTACAGTACGATGATATAATCACAAATCGAATCGGTTTAGGTGCAGAGTTAGGTGAAATTGACATCAAAGTTTAACCTTTAATGTTTAAATTAGATGAGACTATTGAGTTGCATTAACTTCCGGACATGAGTAAAAAATCAACTTCAGGAATGAATATATTAATGTATGATTATGCCAAGTTGCTGTAGAGTACATAATATGAGTAACTATTTCAGATTATTTAATTTTGTACAAATATATTTGTTACACATATTTGAGAAACGAACACGCGTCCAAGACTACAAATTTCAATAAATTTTTACAATTTAACCACTTTTGCTATAGGACTAGAATATTTTAGTATCACTAGTTTCACTAAGACCAGGTATCTATCTACTCTATCAAATACTCGCTACACAAAGTTTTATCAGAATCGCCAAGAAAACTTATTATTCGTATTTTATAGACAAAATCTGAACATTTCGTATTTTATAAACATAATCTGAACATTTCGTATTTTATAGTAAAACTTAACAGTTATTACGAAGACTTGTCTCGGCCGATTTTCACCAAAAACTAATCAGGACGATTTTCAACTAATATCTTTCGAATAACTTTTGAATTTTCAAAATCGATTCTGATTTGTTGTTTAAAATGTGGATGAAAATTTAAAGTTTTCAAAACTAATAAATGTCTTTATCAAGTAGATAACATATTTCATGGCTTTTATATTTTTAAAATCCGATTTTCGAAAAAATGTTAACAGAAGGTCTAAAATAGACTTTCTCGCACACACACATACACACCTCTTCCTAATTTGGTCTCATTCGATTAAGAATGACTTAAAATGTCAAGAGAATATGAAAAATGGGCAAATTAAATTTTTTCGGAAAAATATGAAATTTTCTTCAGGGAATTTAAAAATTGACTAAACCTATGACGTCAAGAAAATATAAAATTAGCAAACAAGATTTTTTCGGAATAATATGAAATTTTCTTTAAGAAATTTAAAAATCGACCAAAGTCTTTAAAGATCAGTTCAGACATCATAAGAAAATCTGAAAATTTATCTATTAACTGTTTGTTATAACTATTATATAAAATTATTTGGAATTTTATTTATTACAATATCCTTATTTTTGCATTTTTTGCAAATATATACACTTTTTTCAAATTTGGACTCATTGGATTCAGAATGACATCAGAAACTTAGATAAAACATATAATTAGCAAACCAAATTTAATATTCTTTTTACGGAATTAAAAAACTCTTTAAAGATCAGTTCAGACATCATAAGAAAATTTAACAATTTATCGATTAACTCTTTGTTTTAACTATTATATAAAATTATCTGGAATGCTATTAATCAAAACTATAGGCTTTCTGTTTAATATCATTATTTTTGCAATTTTGTGTAAATATACACTTTTTCCAAATTTGGACCCATTCAACTCAGAATGACTTGAATCGTCTAGAAAACATAATTAGCAAACTAGATTGTCTCAGAAAAGTAGAAAACTCTCTTTAGAAAATTTAAAAATCCACCAAGCTTTTTAATAACCAGTTCAGACATTAAACTAAAATCTGATAATTTATCGAATAACTTTAACTGACATATAAAATTATCTGGATTCTAATGATTTAAAACAAGGCTTTCTGTTTAATATTATTATTTTTGCAATTTATTTTATTATCATCATCACGTCCAAAAATAGAGCTTATTAGTGGAAAAATGATTATAACAAATTTTATATAAACTTATAATTTAGGAAAAAAAATTCATACAAAAAATATGCCAAAAGCTTTAAAGCAATATAGTCAAAAATCTGAATAATATAATAATATATCTACAATAAACCTTAAAAATCTGTTTATTTACTTCTAAAGAGGCTTTTTTAGGTGTTTGAAATTTGAATAAGCCTAAGTCTAATTTTGATATATTAGTAATTAATTTTTAATAAAAAGATCGATCCCGGCTTGCGGCAGCTTGATATCAGACGGTATGATATCAAATTTAAACTTCAAATTACAGATCTAAAATATAATCTAATGTAAAAATTGCCTTTCGAGAACATTTGTGCATGTAAAAAATGAGGTCAAACAATTCCATGAAATCTATTTTTAATAAGTAAGAATTCTATAATATATCTTTTTAATGTAATATATAATAATTTAATTTTAATTTTTAAATTATTAAGACAGATCAACTAAAGTTTCCTTTCAAAAACAATTCTTATATGAAGCTGTCGAAACAGCTTGAATTAAATTAAAGAATTGAATTAAAAAAAATAAGATGCAGTTATGGAAATAAAATTAAAATGATTTATTCTGATATTTTAGAATGATATATATTTCTTCTAGAAAACCTAAGACGACATAAAAATACTGCTAAATTAATTGTGGTATTGTAAAATGAACAATATTAAAATATTCATTAGAATAATTTTTTTAATTTGAAAATATTTTCTTTATTAGTTTTGAAAATCATGAAAACACTTACTGAATCATGAATAAGCTATCTACATTCAGACAATACAAAAATATTCAATAAGACAATTGTAACAAAAAATACTCGTGTATTTGATACAAAATTGTGTATTAAAATAAAATATTTATTATACTAGATATTACTCATATCTTTTACTAAATTTACTACTAGCGCTCTGTCTATGTAGTTAGTTGGTTGCACTTGATTGCGCAACTGGAAACTCTGTGTACAATTAATATAGAATTAATTCCTTGTATAAAGTCATAACTGCAATTGTTGCATAACATTCAGATATTAGAACAAAAATCATAACACAGATTTAAAAATAATCATGAAAATGGCCAATGTAGAAGCTTACAAAGCCAGCAAAAGAAAGTAAATTTTTTTTTAAAAAAAGTCATGTCTTTATTAGAATCACTTTTTAAACATTTCTATTCGGTATAGTAAAATTCGAAATCTATTTTTAATAAGTAAGAATTCTATAATATATCTTTTTAATGTAATATATAATAATTTAATTTTAATTTTTAAATTATTAAGACAGATCAACTAAAGTTTCCTTTCAAAAACAATTCTTATATGAAGCTGTCGAAACAGCTTGAATTAAATTAAAGAATTGAATTAAAAAAAATAAGATGCAGTTATGGAAATAAAATTAAAATGATTTATTCTGATATTTTAGAATGATATATATTTCTTCTAGAAAACCTAAGACGACATAAAAATACTGCTAAATTAATTGTGGTATTGTAAAATGAACAATATTAAAATTCATTAGAATAATTTTTTTAATTTGAAAATATTTTCTTTATTAGTTTTGAAAATCATGACAACACTTACTGAATCATGAATAAGCTATCTACATTCAGACAATACAAAAATATTCAATAAGACAATGTAACAAAAAATACTCGTGTATTTGATACAAAATTGTGTATTAAAATAAAATATTTATTATACTAGATATTACTCATATCTTTTACTAAATTTACTACTAGCGCTCTGTAGTAGTTGGTTGCACTTGATTGCGCAACTGGAAATCTGTGTACAATTAATATAGAATTAATTCCTTGTATAAAGTCATAACTGCATTGGTGCATAACATTCAGATATTAGAACAAAAATCATAACACAGATTTAAAAATAATCATGAAAATGGCCAATGTAGAAGCTTACAAAGCCAGCAAAAGAAAGTAAATTTTTTTTTTAAAAAAGTCATGTCTTTATTAGAATCACTTTTTAAACATTTCTATTCGGTATAGTAAAATTCGAAAAAAACAAGAACTCGGTTTAACTAATTTAGAAAAATTAATCCTATGTCTTGAAATAATCCTCTGTCTTGAATAATTGTATATCATAATCAAATTAACTATTTTGTATCTACAATAGATATTGCATTAAATTTCAGATTCAATCATTATGTTGCCTAATAAATTTTTTAGATATTTTGTTGAAGTAACCCACCTTAAAGGTTTCTTCTATATTGACCACATCTCTAATAAGTTAGCAAAACTTACTTTTTTATTCCAAGCATTTTTAAAAAATAAATCACATGATTTTTAAAAATGTAACTTCATAGTTTTATGATCATGAATATTCTGATTCGTTTCATTTTTGGAGCACATTATGATTTGATTATTTTCGGTTTATGTGAAATAGAAGTAACACTGGCTGCGTCTGCTATTGTCAATTTATTTGTTATATGTAATCTAATTATATTATCTTTAAATTTATTAGATGTCGACTAGAAACAGTTGTAAATTATACGATGAAGTAAAAAAAACGATTTATGTATTAGGATGCATTTCTTTTTGATCATTTTGAATTCCTGAGTGTTTTTTGTATCCTTTACCAGTGGCGGCGGTTTGTCAAGTGTGTTTTTGTGTTTGAAAGTAGATAAATCGTTATTTTTGTACCGCAAACATTTAATATCACCTAAAGCAATTTGTAAAGGCTTCAGTTGGCGGAAGTGTTTGCGCTGCAGACGGAACAATAATTTATTGCATCTCGTCGTGGGAGCTCTTCTGCACATTCTACTTTATATTCATTTCGATTATCTGCTACTCCGAGGAAATAGAAATATTTAAATAAATTGAGAAGAAATTATATACCCATACTAGTTATATAATGCTAGATTTTTCCTTCGTGATTTAGTATAAATTACATGTTAGTAGAGGAGACTGGGTACGTTTGTACCAGGGTATGGTAGTGACAGCAAAACTATACTGATTTTGATATAGGGTCAAAAAGGGCGAAAGAAGTAGTATGTTTGTTCCAGCAAGTTTCCATCATTGCTTTCAATCAGTACCTTATTAACATAATTTGTAGTGTAGAATTTAAAATTCAATATAAATTACATGTTAGTGGAAGAAACTAAAAATGGTAGTGATAGTCGTCATAACAGCAAAACTATTAGTTTTGACATAGGGTCTAAAAGGGAAATAGATGTAGTATAATTGTTCGAACTAATTTCCATTACTGTTTTTAATAAGTACCTTATTAACATTTTCTTTAGACTTATAAATTTAGTATGAACTAATGAAGTGAATGGCATCGTACCTTAAGGCAAATTGCTGGAACTTCCCGTACCGTAATTAAAAATCTTGGTACGGAACCCAAAAAAAAAACTACATGAAATATGTACACATTGATAAATTCTCTATAAAATATCTGATAATTTGATGTACATATGTGCAATAAACATTTTTAACCGCAAAATGACATTCTTTTAACTTATTTTTATTGAGAGTCGATAACCGCTGGACCTGCCTTCCCAAAAATTTAATCAGTTCTTCATCTTGTCAATACAAGTAAAATCTTTTTGAATTATTAAAACCGGAAGCTCCGTTCAATTAAAAACTGAGTTACCGTTCTCGGCGCTTTTTGCTCTGTATCTACGGAACGGCTAAACCTGCCTCTGCCAAAATCTAATCTGCACATCTACTTATCAATAAGAATCGAATGTTTTTTGAACTATTCAAATCAGTTGATCCGTGCGCCCTAAAACTCTATCTTAACTAAGACAAAATACGATAAAGAAAGGAAAACAAAAATCCAATACAAGAAAAAAAAATCACAAGGAATTCTTGTTACAAAAATTGTGTTTAGAAAATTATGTTTTGTTATATATTGTAATATTTTATTCACAAGCTTCGTTTGAATGTTTATGCTGTATTGTGTTACATATTATTGTAATTAACTAAAATAAAAAAGTCGTTATAAGCCATTTTGGTGTTATACCTATTAATTTTAACCTTTTTTTTATTTTATCGTATTTATGAACATTATTTCAGTACTTCCTCGTAGAAAAATTGTTCAAATTACTATTCAACATGCATTTTTCCCAGCTATTACTGATAAATTTATGGCTGATCAAAAAAAGTACCACTACCGTACCCAGTTCCAACTACTAATATTAAAAATCATATCTCACTAATTAATGAATTTTATCTTACATAATGCAATAAATGCAATGCATAACTGCAATAAGAAATTATTTACTAATTCATTAGTTTTCTGAAAAATTCAATATATGGATTGAGACAAATTTGAAACTATTACTATTTTGATTTTCTTATGGGTTTACAAATAATACTTTATAAATAGTGAAAAAATTCGAAAAAAAATATCAGTCTGAATTGTAAAAGACATTTACACAGTTTTCATAACAATGATAATATTTACTAAAGTAATGTAATCAAAAAGATTGAAAGATTGCTTAAAAAAAGTTCAAAATCTTCAAAAACAAACTTTAAATTAAAAAAAATCAATTTTTCAAGAATGTAAATTTTAGACAAAAATTTCAAAATTTTAATAATCTGTTTTTGTTTTATAAAATTTAAAAAAAAATAGTACGGGAATTTGCCTTAAAGCCCGATGCTATACACCACTAGTTCTATGTAAATTATCTTTTACGTTGTTTAAAGTAAATTTTGTAACCACCAAAAAAATTGTAGATAAAAATTCCGTTACTAAAAACCTTATCTTAATCTCTAAAAAAAAAAAAACGAAGAAAAACAACGTCTGATAAAATAAAAAAAAGGATATGCAAAGTCTAGAATAAAAATTCTTAATTAAAAAATATGCTTCATTCAGAAGGATTAATATGTACTTAGGACGGACATTTGTATTTATTTTCAATCTAGTTAATATAAAAAATCTGTATTTTTATGTTTAAAATCTAATATAAATATATAATTAAGTGAGTAAGACTGGATGGATATAATTCACACAATTATTAACAAAATAGCTTTAGATTATTATTTACCATATTAATAAAGCTATGTAAACACAAAATATGATTGATAGTAGTAATATAAGGTTAATTAGAATAAAACTGAGTAGCTAATAAAAAGGAAAAAAAAGAAAAATGTATCTAAACTTAGTAGTCTAATGAATTGGAATTTGTCTAATAATTTCTAATTCTAATAATTTGGTGGCACTATCATAAGGATGTATTATAGATATATTATTTAACTAAAACATTATTCTAATAAATATTCTTAAACATCTAATACCAACTTGTTTATGAAGTCTAAATAAGTCCAAATTTCAAAATGACAGCACTTGCACTAGTAAAATCAAATGATTCTAATGACAAACTTTGTGAAATTGCTAGATTTTCGATTATGTTCAAAATAAATTTGGAAATTGCATGTGACAAAAATTAATCTGGGAAAACTACAGACTGTAGAAAATAAAGCCTTACGATTAGTACACAACAAATCAAGTGGACTGATGAGATTTTTTTAGTATTAGATTTAATGGAGAATTATTTCATGATACAAGGTCCAACTTGTTTAATCGAGTTTTCTAGATTATGAAGTTCTATCAACTATCTATTCTAATTGTTGTTTGCACAATTTTGTGCAACAAAATATTAATACTGCCATCATGTTTCTACCAAAATTTTCCTTTACAAAATGGGCAAGAGCTGCTGTTTATCTGGTGCCTGTACATGAATATATTTATATGGAGTTGTATGTGCAAGAGGAAGTACATTTTCATCGTTCTATACCGATGGGAATAAAGCCATAGTCACAGAACAGACTGAGTGTTCCTCACTAAATCGTATGCAGAAACGTGATATGCCATTTCCAAAAAGAACAAAAAGGATATATGGAATATTACTGAACCAAAATGTGGACGAATCCATCACTTTTGTAAAAAAAATTAAAAATGTTAATTTTTTTATGACTTAAGAAAATTTCTACGATAGAAAATATTATATGAATTATTTTATTCATAGCTTTGTTTCATAGTTTTATTCAATTTTAATTGCGATAGCGTTGAATTTTAATGAAGCTTATTAATAATGTTTCAAATTTTCCTATCTAAAACTTCTTGTGTATCTAAATAGCATCTAAATTGTATATATTTTGTAGAAAAAATTCAAGTGATTGTGATAAAGCTTTAAAAGTAAATCCATAAATAGGATTCTCAATTATCCAAATCAGTTTCCATCTAAAAGTTGATTTCATATCTACCAAAGCAACCATCTAAAAATTAAGTTAATTATATCATAAATTGTTAGGCCATAATTTAGACTTGATGGATTTTATCTTATAAACATTTCACATATAATACTTAAATCAAAATCAAAATAAGTTAAAAGCTTGTAAATTTGCCATTTAATTTGAGGATTTTATTGCACCTCTGTCAAGAATATTTGTTATAATTAAATAATATTTTTGAGGATTAAATCAACAAATTCAGAAATTTTTTTGAGTATATAAATATATTTTGAGTTCACAAAATATTTTTGTACAGATAAAACCACTTAAATGTGAATAATTAATAGTATATTTCGACGTTTTGAAAATCTATATGCAAAAGTTTTTTTTCAAATATTTGCTTTTTTATTCGTTGTCTTCAGGAATCAGTAAATAATTCAGAAGTGCGATTTTTGATAAATTATATATAAATGTTCGTAATATGTCAATAATTTATATATACCTTTTAACCCATTTTTTTACTTAGCTTCTAAGTTAGATTTATTGCCTTATATATTCATAAATCCATTACCTTAATAATTATCGCTCATAAATTACAGATTTATAATTATACTCATAGATTCAATCATTTTTAATGTCGTGATCTTGTAATTATAAATCCATTTGTTGAATATTGATTGATTTAAGTTAATTTTCCATTATTTATATTACTTATTAAACAATCGTTTGAATGATTTGTTAAAATTTATTAGTTTTAATTTTAAATTTGGAACACCTTATCTTTATAGCCTT
>NW_020539727.1:6693716-6730247 GCF_003426905.1 Ctenocephalides felis | reverse complement strand
ACACGAGGAATAAAATTCTAAATCAATATGGTTAATCATAATTTATAAAATCAAATATTGACAATAATAAAAAATCATAATGATCATTTATAATTCAAGAAAGAAAACTAGTTGGTACTGGTTGTTGTGCCTTGAAGCAAGTTACATAAACTTCCGAAATGTGTAAATAATCGACTTAATCAATAAAAAATAAATTAATTATGAGTGATTAAAAGTATTCGAGTGGATTTTTTACACATCATTGCAAACGAACGAACAAACACGTTAACTCGAAGTATTTTCTAAAAGCAAATTTTCAAAAATCAATCATTTTAATTAATCAATATTATAATTGAACCAGTTTCCGTAGGACTTTAATGGTTTACTATGTTCAAGACCAAGTATACACTATCGTTATACCAACTAAATCATCTAATTTTATTTTTAACAAACGTCAAAAAAACATTTTCCCTAACTTTGATAAATTTTTAAAATTATTTGTCGTAAGGCCGTAATAATTCAGTAAGTTCTATAAGGCAATGACATACATCGCAAAAGAAAGTTTCATAAAATCGGCTTAAATTTTTTTCAACAGTTTATTACAAGAAAACGGCTCGGTAGATTTTCATCTAAAACTGATTAGTATCAATCCCAACTAATACCTTTCGAACAGTTTTTATTTTTTAAAATCGGTTCGGTATTATGAGCTTAAATGTGACGAAAGGTTTAAACTCTTTCCAAACTTAAAAGAAACGGCTCGGACGATCGGTCGCACAAAACTGAGAAGCGATATGCCTCATCGAGATTCATCAAATGGTTTTTAAATTCTGAAATCGGTTCAGGCGTTTTTGAGAAAACGTCGATCAAAGGCCAATTTTGACAAATGCCAAAAGACCATACTGATTTTTGCAAACTTTGACGAATTTTTAAAGCTAAACCAGTTGTCGTTGGACCGTAATATTTTAGTAGAAGACCTATGGTATCTACAAAAAATAATCATAATCAAAAAATCGTCGAATTTTTTTTTTTTAAAACTTATAAGAAAACGGCCCGGCCGATCTCTACCAAAAACTAATCAGCACGATTCCTAACTAATATCTTTCGAACGGTTTTTGGATTTTCAAAATCAATTCAGAATGCAGGCTAAAACGTAGACGAAAAATTTTTCACTTTTCTGCGATTATAAAGAAACAGCTTGGCCGATCGTCGCAAAAAATGGCAAATAATAGTCCTCATCATGATACATCGAGTGGCTTTAAATTTTTGAAATCAGTCTAGCCGTTTTTGAAAAAAACGACAATTTACGACAAAAATCTGTTCACATTACCACAACATACTTTTTCCAAATTTGGGCTCATTCGATTCAGAATGGCTTGAAACGTCGAAAAAACATAAAATTAGCGATTCGGATTTTTGATGAAAACATAAACTTTCTCCTTGGGGAAGTTAACTAGTGTGTATGGCATTGTAAGTTAGGCAAATTGCTGGAAACTTTCCGTACTGCAATGATATATTCGAGAAAAAATTAATGTTTTCAAATATATAATTATAAATACTGTAACTTATATATGTTTACAGAAAAGTAAATAAACAAAATTCATCAATCAAATTTTAAATAAAGGGCATTGTCTAATATTTATAAGAAATATATAAACTGAATTACAAAGTTAAATTATTTATTTAAAGTATATAAGTGAGCATTTGAACTTTAGGTAGAATTCAAAATAAAATCCACGTAGAAAGTTTTATGAATCATTCAAATCGGTTGCTTATATCTCTCTAAAACAGATATTTTTCGCACATTTTGCTTGGTATCTCTGCCTTTGCAAAAAATTAATCACCACTTCTCCTCATCATTACAAATTGAAGTTTTTTGCATCAATCAAATCGGATGTTTCATTCTCTCAATAACTCGATTTCTATTTTCTGTACCATCAAATTGGTTGATCGGGGCGCCCGAAAACGTGAACGAAAAAATGCGGACACACAAAACACACACACTTCCATTTTTTTGAGGTATGCCAAAATGTTCAGAAACCTTCAAACGTGAAGAAATGTAAAAAATTTCATTTTGATTGTCGGTTCATTACTATAACTTACCCTACGGAAGTTAATAAATATAAAATGAATAAGTTGATTTTTACAACTATGTATAAATAAACTAAAAAATGCCGCCCCAAAATAAGTGCCGCCCGGGGCGGACCGCCCCCACCGCCCCCCCCTAGGTACGCCACTGGGTGCATGGCATCGTGCCCTAATGCAAATTGCTGGAACTTCACGCATTGTAATTAAAAATTCGAGTAATGACATTAGTGAGAATTATCAGAATTATGCTTGGTTAAGTTAACGAGCAATTCTTGCCGCAAAGAATAATGATGTACACGCCTTGAATTTCACCATTCAATCAAAAATTGCTGGCGATTTGGTGACATACCAATGATTCTGACTGGTTTTCCGTTTGACTTCAAACGATTGCAATATCCAGTTCGCCTTGCGTTTGCAATAACATGTCGCAAGGCCAAACGCTTAGTGTTTGCGGGATAAATTTCATATAGATTATTTAGAAAATCATTGTTTTCTAATTGCCTGTTCACGAGTTGGAAAACCATCCGCTTTGTTTGTGTTAACGTCAGACCAAAAAACAAAAAATGTGGTTTACCAAAGATCACTTCCATAAATGGGTAATTTGCGGATTCACTTTCATTTACTTAGAGAAGTTCAAATAAAAAACACTTCATTTTTGTAATCAAAATAAATTCGTTACTGTTGTATATTAAAATCAAATTTTTCCTTTTAAAATATAAAACAAACAAAACATTTCTTCATCTTTCTCACGAAACCATCTGGTGGCGAAACGGAGTTCGTCGGGTTTGCTAGTATATATATATAAGGAAATAATTCTGTGATTAACCCTCCGTCGGTCGGATATTTTTTCACCTTCGAACGGTCGGAAAGGCCTGGCTGGACCACCATTCATTTTGCAGGCATTTATATGGGATAAATGAGTTTTTCGTGTCTTATATATTAACGATTATTAGTAGTAAATATTTATAGTTTTGATTTTTTCTTTTTCCTACCGTCTTTTGCATGTGTTGAGCTTGCTCATAATAAAAATATTACACATTATATTATATAAAAAAAATCAAGAAATATAAAAAAATCGTTGCTTTTTTTGTTAATTTTTCTGTATTATATCAAAGAAAAACAATATTTTATTTTTTTCGGCGCCTTCGAAATGAATGTGAAATTCAAATGAAAACGAAATGAGGTGCCTCGCTTTTGAAATGATCTGTAAAACTCAAAGTGAAAATATAATTTCACTACAGGTTTGCCAAAAAAAAAATTCGAACGCAGTACGGGTAGAAAAATTATTGATAATGTGTCCGATTTTCAGTGTTTGCGATTACCAATAAGTTTGGTAGGTTTTCAAGGAACTCTCGTCATGAAAATACTAACATTCATGTTACAACACATAGCAAAGAATATAAACAACGCAGTTTGAATAAAAAATACCATGGAAAAAGACAAAATACTGGTTTACATATATCAAAAAGCGTATATTAGGTTGTCAAATATCTCCCTTTCGCTTTTTTGCTATTGGTTTATAATATAAAAAGGCGGAAGAGAGATATTGGACAACCTAATATTTTATACAAAATGTATGGGTGGTCTAGACGGACCTTTCCGACCGTTCGAAGTATAAAAAAGTTAATATCCTTATAATTATCCTTCTGTACATTTCTTCGTCCTGATTTTTTCATTGATCGACAGCTAATGAAATTTTAGGGAAAGTCAAGTAATCTCAAGTCGATAGGATTACTAGAAGTATTTTTTTTTAATTGAAGTCGAAAAAAGTCTGGCCAGACCACACCGACCGACGGAGGATTAAAAGTAAACAAGTTCTGTGACATTTCTTGAATTTTTATTATGTTGGCTTGTAATTAACAATTATTCGAATTTAATATTTTAATTAGAATATGTATACTTACATTTTTCTTATATGTACTGGCAGTACGATAAAGATTCCTATGTGCATTAGTCATATCCTTAATCGTACATACTACTAAAAAAATTATATGCCATTCAGACTGTGATCAACTTTTTTGCAGTTATTAGAGTTACCAAGAGGAACATAAATATTAAAATTACATTAAAAATAAAACTAGTTGGTATTGGTATTTTGCCTTAAGGCAAGTTACATGACCTTCCCGACATGTGTAAATAATCGACTTAATCAATAACAAATAAATTAGTTTTTGAGTGATTAAATGTATTTTGAGTGAATTTATAACACATAATTGAAAACGAACGAACACTTTAACTCGGAGTATTTTCTAAAAGCAAATTTTCAAAAATCAATAATTTTTATAATTGAACCAGTTACGGTGGGACTTTTAGTATGTTCATTAAGACCTTGGTATACTCTATCGTTATACCAAGTAAATTGTCTAATGTTAATTTTAACAAACGTCAAAAAAACTACGCATTTTCTCAAACGTTGATGAATTTTTAAAATTGAATTACTTGTCGTAAGACCGTAATATTTCAGTACGTTCTATAAGGCCATGGTATAATTTTTTCATAAAAATACAGCCCTTATTGGATACAACCACTTGGTGTTTTTAATTTTGTATGTATCAAAAAATCTTTGTATTACTAGTATGACTAAGAATTTTTTCACAAATACAACTTAGGCTATAAAGATAAGGCTTTCTAAATTTAAAATTAAAACTAATAAAATTTTAACAAATTCATTCAAACGATTGTTCAATAAGTAATATAAATAATGGAAAATCAACTTAAATCAATCAATATTCTACAAATGGATTTATAATTACAAGATCACGACATTAAAAATGATTGAAGCTATGAGTATAATTATAAATCTGTAATTTATGAGCGATAATTATTAAGGTAATGGATTTATGAATATATAACACAATAAATCTAACTTAGAATCTAAGTAAAGAATCTGGGTTAAAAGGTATATATAAATTATTGACATATTTATGAACATTTATATATAATTTATCAAAAATCGCACTTCTGAATTATTTACTGATTCCTGAAGACCACGAATAAAAAAGCAAATATTTGAAAAAAAACTTTTTGCATATAGATTTTTCAAAACGTCGAAAAATATACTATTAATTATTCACATTTAAGTTGTTTTATCTGTACAAAGATAATTTTTTTGTGAACTCAAAACATATTTATATACTCAAAAAAAAATCTGAAATTATTGATTTAATTCTCAAAAACGTTTATTTAATTATAACAAATATTCTTGACAAATGTATAATAAAATCCTCAAATTAAATGGCAAATTTACAACTATTTAATAATTTCGATTTTGATTTGAAGATTACGTGTTAAACGTTTATAAAATAAAATCTATCAAGTGTAAATTATAGCCTAACAATTTATGATCTAGATAACTATATTTTTCAGATGGTTGCTTTGGTAGATATGAAATCAAATTTTTGGTGGAAACTGATTTGGATAATTGAGAAACCTATTTATGGATTTACCTTTAAAGACATGCCACAATTACTTGCATTTTTTTCTATAAAATATATACAATTTAGATACTATTCAAGACATAATAAGTTTTAGATAGGAAAATTTGAAATATAATTAATAAGCTGCATCAAAATTCAACGCTATCGCAATTAAAATTGAATAAAACTATGAAACAAAGCTATGAATAAAATAATTCATATAATATTTTCTACCGTAGAAATTTTCTTAAGTCACAAAAAATTCAACATTTTTTACATTTTTTCCCACAAAAAAGTGATGGATTCCTCCACATTTTGGTTCAGTAATATTCCATATATCCTTTTTGTTCTTTTTGAAAATGGCATATCACGTTTCTGCATACGATTTAGTGAGGAACACTCAGTCTGTTCTGTGACTATGGCTTTATTCCCATCGGTATAGAACGATGAAAATGTACTTCCTCTTTGCACATACAACTTCCATATAAATATATTCATGTACAGGCACCAGATAACAGCAGCTCTGCCCATTTTGTAAAGGAAACTTTTGGTAGAAACATGATGGCAGTAATAAATATTTTGTTGCACAAAATTGAGTAAACAATTGGAAAAGGTAGTTGATAAAACTGTATAACCTATAAAACTTAATTTAACAAGTTGGACCTTGTATCATGAAATAATTCTCTATTAAATATAATCCTAAAAAAATCTAATCAGTCCCTTGATTTGTTGAGTACTATTCGTAAGGCTTTATTTTTTACAGTCTGTAGTTTTCCTAGATTAGTTTTTGTCACATGCAATTTCCAAACTTATTTTGAATATAATCAAAAATCTAGCTATTTTGCAAAGTTTGTCATGGGAATCAATTTTGGTATAAAGTGCTTTATAACACATTTGATTTTACTCGTGCAAGTGCTTTCATTTAGAAATTTGGACTTATTTAGATTTTATAAACAAATTGGTATAAGATGTTTAATAAATAATAATTAGAATAATGTTTTAGTTAAATGATATATCTATAGTACATCCTTATGATAGTGCCTTCAAATTATTAGACAACTTCTAATTTATTAGACAACGAAGTTTAGATACATTTTACTTCTTTTTTTCTTTTTATTAGCTACTCAGTTTTATTCTAATTAACCTTATATTACTACTATCAATCATATTTTGTGTTTACATAGTTTTATTAATATGGTAAATAATAATAATAATCTAAGCTATTTTGTTGATAATTGTGTGAATTATATCCATCCAGTCTTACTCACTTAATTATATATTTATATTAGATTTTAAACATGAAAATACAGATTTTTTATATTAACTAGATTGAAAATAAATACAAATGTCCTAAGTACATAATAATCCTTCCGAATAAAGCATATTTTTTAATTAAGGATTTTCATTCTAGACTTTGCATATCCCTTTTTTATTTTATCAGATGTTGTTTTACTTTGTTTCTTTTAGAGACTAAGATATGGTTTTTAGGTTTGAACGGTTTACGGTTTTTGTAGAAATTTTTTTGGTGGTTGCAAAATTTACTTAAAACAACGTATAATATATTCTACATAATATAGGTCGTGCCCTAAAGCAAATTACTGAAGATTCCCGTATCGAAAATCATTTGTTGAAAACTTTGAAAAAAAACAGGTTGTTGAAAATTTTAATTTTTTGTTTGAATATCTTGAACTATTTTTAAAGCAATCATTCAAAAATTGCATTTTTGAAATTGATTTTTTTGTGATTACTGTAACTTAGCTTACGAGAAGTTGAATAAAATCATTCTGATAAAATGAAAAAAAATTAGAACACTGATGTTTTGATTAAATTATTTTAGAAAACATGTTATTATTGTTATAAACATTGTGTAAATGTCTTTCATATTTCAGATTGATAGATTTTTTGTTTAATTCTCTTTACTATAAATAGAATTTTGATTGTAAATTTATATACAAAATTAAAACAGTAATAGCTTTAAAAATGTATCAATCGATATATTAAAATTCTCAAAAAAACGACTTCATAAATCTAAATGAAATTCCTTATTGCATTAGAAACTTGAGATAACATATAATAATTATGAAATTTGATCAAATGTAGTTTACCAGTGAAATGTGATTTAAAATCCTCTCCCCTATTAATTCCAAAATTTCATTTGATCAAACTTTACAATTTATGTATCTTGAACGAATGTCATAAAAATATAGGTAAAAACACCAAAATGGCTTATAACAACTTTTATTATCGTTAATTGCAATAATATGTAATACAGCATAAACATTTAAGCAAAGCTTATGAATAAAATATATGACAAAACATAATTCTTTAAACAAAGTTTTTGTAACAAGAATTCCCTGTGATTTTTTGCATATATTGAATTTCCCTTACCTTTTCTCTTCAGTGTTTTGTTTGTTTTTGTTTATTTGTTTAAACTTCACCCAAAAAGGATTAGAAATATATGTCACAACCGTACCCACAAAATTTGTTACAACCGTATCCAACGCACCCTTTTAGAAACAAATCATCGTTAGCTGAATTATCTAAGCAAAAACTTATTAACTACTAATGTTCAACTTACAGTAAAATCACAAAGTGATCTATCTGTATACAATTAACAGTTATTATAAAAAAATCGATTTTTATACTTTTGACTTTTCAAAAGCAATACGGTCTACAGATCATGTTAATGTAAGGTACTGACAGAAAGCGGTAATGTAAACCTGTTCGAACAAACATACTTTATCTTGCCTCTTTTAAACCCTATGTAAAAACCCTATGTAAAAAGTTTAGCTGTTATGACGACTGCCACTACTATTATCAGTTTCTTCTACATGCAATCATGCAATTTATACTAAATTGTAAGGTCTACAGATCATATTAATAACGCTGACTAAAAGCATTAATGGGAACTTGTTCGAACAATCATACTACATCTTTGCCTCTTTTAGACCCTATGTCAAAATCAGTATAGTTTAGATGTTATGACGACTGTCACTACCATTGTTAAATTCTTATACTAACATGAATTTATACTAAGGTTTACAGATCATGTTGATAAGGAACTGATTGAAAGCAATATTAGGAACTTGTTCGAACAAACATATACCTTTCCCTATTTTAGTCCATATGTCAAAATCAGTATAGTTTAGCTGTTATAATGACTGTCACCTGGCACAACTGTACCCAGCCTCCTCTACTTTCATGTAATTTATACTGAATCACAAAGGAAAAACTGGCATATATAATTTCTTCTCAATTTATTTAAATATTTTTATTTCCTCGGAGTGGCAGATAATCGAAATGAATATAAAGTAGAATGTGCAGAAGAGCTCCCACGACGAGATGCAATAAATTATTGTTCCGTCTGCAGCGCAAACACTTCCGCAAACTGAAGCCTTTACAAATTGCTTTAGGTGATATTAAATGTTTGCGGTACAAAAATAACGATTTATCTACTTTCAAACACAAAAACACACTTGACAAACCGACGCCACTGGTAAAGGATACAAAAAACATACTGGGATACAAAATGATAAAAAAGAAATGCATCCTAACACATGAATCGATTTTTTTACTTCGTCGTATAATTTACAACTGTTTCTAATCGACATCTAGTAAATTTAAAGATAATATAATTAGATTACATATAACAAATAAATTGACAATAGTAAACGTAGCCAATGTTACTTATACATCACATAAATCAAAAATAATCAAATCAAAATGTGTACCAGAAATGAAAAGAATCAGAATATTCATGACCATAAAACTATAAAGTTACATTTTTAAAAATCATGTGATTTATTTTTTAAAAATGCTTGAAATAAAAAAGTAAGTTTTGCTAACTTATTAGAGATGTGGTCAATATAGAAGAAGTCTTTAAGGTGGGTTACTTCAACAAAATATCTAAAAAATTTATTAGGCAACATAATGATTGAATCTGAAATTTAATGCAATATCTATCGTAGATACAAAATAGTTAATTTGATTATGATATACAATTATTCAAGACAGAGGATTATTTCAAGACATAGGATTATTTTTTCTAAATTAGCCAAACCGAGTTCTTGTTATTTTTCGAATTTTACTATACCGAATAGGAATATTTAAACAGTATTGGGATTCTAATAAAGACATGATTTTTTAATTTTTTTACTAGTTTTGTAAGCTTGTACATTGTCCATTTTCCATGATTATTTTTAAGTCTCAATGTTATGATTTTTGTTCTAATGGCTAGATGTTATGCAACAATCGCAATTCTGACTTTATACAAGGAATTAATTCTATATTAATTGTACACAGGGTTTCCAGTTGCGCAATCAAGTGCAACCAACTAACTACATAGACAGGGCGCTAGTAATAAATCTGAATAATATCTAGTATAATATTTTATTCCTGCACAAAATTTTGTAACAAATACACACCAGTCATTTCTCTTAGTTGTCTGACTATAGGTAGTTAATTCATGATTCAGTGAATGTTTTTATAATTTTCAAAATATATAATTTTCAAATAGAGTAATTAATTTAGTTCATGCATTAATCAATAATTTAAAATAATTATTTTAGTAAATATTTTTATGTTGCTTATTCTATAAGACCAAAATTGATTTCGCGGTATTTTTATACTGTCTTAATTTTTTGCAGAAGGCGTAATATATCATTCTAAAACATCATAATAAATCATTTTTCATATTATTTAAATAACTGCATCTCATTTTCATTTTAATTTAATCTTTTAATTCAATTCACAAGGTGTTTCGACAGCTTTGTGTATGGTTTGTTTTTGGAAGGCAACTAATTTTTCTAACCAAATTGTTACTTATTAAAAATATATTTCATTGCATTTTTTAACTTTATATTTTGTAAGCAAAAAAAAAATCCACAAGAATCAATTTCTACTTCAAATTATGTTCGAGACCTATAACCTCAGGTTAAAATTTGATATCATACTGCCTGATATTAAGCTGACGGAATTCGGGATCGATCTCTTTTATTAAAAATTAATTACTAATATATCAAAATTAGACTTAGGTTTATTCAAACCTTAATCGCCTCCAAAAGCTCCTTTAGACGTAAACATATTTTTAAGGTTTATTGTAGATATATTATAATGATATTCAAATTTTCATCTATATTACTTTAAAGCTTCTAACATATTTTTGGTCTTAATTTTTTTCTAAATTATAAGTATCGATACATGCAATAGAATACAAATATTATATAAATTTTAATGCAATCATTTATCCACCCCTAAGGTGTATTTTTAGCCGTGACGATAAAATAAAATAAACTGCAAAAATAATTATTTCAAAAAGCTTTGTTCTAATTAATAAAATTTGTTCTAATAGTTAAAACAAAGAGTTAATCGATAAATCGTCAGATTTTCTTATGATGTCTGAACTAGACTTTTTGAAGACTTTGGTCGATTTTTAAATTCCCTAAAGAAAATTATAGAGTTTAGTCAATTTTTAAAGTCCATAAAGAGAATTTCATATTTTCTTCAAAAAATCTAGTTTGCTTTTTATGTTTTCTCTATAAGTCATTCTGAATTGAATGATACCAAATTTGAAAGTGTGTATGTGTGTGTGACCCTATTTTTTACCTTCTCTCGACATTTTTTCAAAAAGCAAAAATATAAAAGCCATGTAATGTTATCTACTTTATAAAGACATTTATCAGTTCTGGAAACTGTTAATATTTTCATTCACATTTTAGACAACAATTCTAAATCGATTTCAAAAATCCTAAAGTTGTTTGAAAAATATTGGTTGAGAATCGTCCTGATTAGAGATCGGCCGGGCCGAGTCTTCGTGATAACAGCTAAAATTTTACAATTAAATATGAATTGTTAATATTTTATTTATAAAATACGGATAATAAAAGTTTTTCTGGCGATTATAATGAAACTTTGTATGATGAGTATTTGATGGAGTACCTGGTCTTAATGAACATACTAAAATATTCTAGTCCTATGCGAAAAGTGATTCAATTATTAAAATCAATGAAAATTTGTAGTCTTAGACGCGTGTTCATTTTTAAATAATGTGTAACAAATATATTTGTACAAAATTAAATAATCTGAAATAGTCACTCACATTATGTACCCTACAGCAACTTGGCATAATCGTAAATTAATATATTCATTCCTGAAGTAGATTTTTTACTCATGTCCGGAAGTTAATGCAACTCAATAGCTTCATCTAATTTAAACATTAAAGGTTAAACTTTGATGTCAATTTCACCTAACTCTCCACTTAAACCGATTCGATTTGTGATTATATCATCGTACTGTAGTAATGACCGCACACACAGTATTTAGCATTTGAAATCAGCATTTCAGCACGTTGCCAACAGAATCTGTGAGATAGGGTGTGGCAATGGTATATAGATGATACTGTCAAATCTGTATTAGGAAGATGGATATATTCGAATAATTATTTAGTACCTCTCAACCCTAGAAGGACTATGATTCTAAAGGTAAATGTTGGCGAACTTGTAGAATTTATTATAAATATTCTAATATTGTCTAGGCTCATAAGTAAATTGAAATTTTTGGCAGTTTTCATTTGTTTTCAATGCCAAACAATGTCTCAAATATTTTCAATGTCAAACAATAATATATCGTATTTTGCAAGTTTTTCCATTGATTTCTGCAATATTACTAGGGTTTATACAAAAACAGACATCTCAGAAAACCGGTTTTCAAATTTCAATTTTACTAAAAAACCGGTTTTAACCGGTTTTCGAATTTTATATAGAAAATAAATTTTTAGTCGAATATTTTGTAATTTAGCCGCAATTTTAGTATAATTTAGAGCAGTATTGGACTGAATTTATTTATTGTTCAATTTTATAGATAGTAAACAAAATTATTTTAATTTTAATCAGTAGAACTAAAAAATTATTGTTTATCTTTACTAAATAAAACTTTGAAAATAATTATTTGTTATTCATGCATGATTTTCACATATAAGAATGAAAATATTTTTATGGTAGTGAAGGGAAAATTTTTGAATAAATAAAAATAATACATTTTTAAATCAAAAATATTCAATTAATTAAAAAAAAATAGATACATGTTGATACATACTTGTTAATATCAATTTTAAAACAATTAGCTAAACTCGAGTATTGTCTGTTCCGAGCAATTATAATTAATTAATTTTAAACATTCTAATTTTTTTTTTGTTTAATAAAATATGATTTCAAATAACTGAGAACGTCTATCGAATTGCTACTTAGACATGTCCTTTGATTACCCACAAAATTTGCTGAAATATAAAATTCTCTCATACTTGCGACCAAATTATGCTTAATTGTTTTTAAAACCTGATATAATAATTCTAAGTTTTTAGGGTTTAATATTCTAGGCTTCTAGGGTTTAAAACTTTTTTTTTAAGTTTGAGTAGAGGAAGTTACTTTTTCAAGAAGAAGTCACGCTGATTTAAATTAATACAAACACTGGTATAAAAATCTAAATTAATATATACAAAACCTTTCTGGGAACCATTGCAGACTGATAAGGTATCAAATGCTATTGAACCGATATGATTTCAAGAATCAAAACGCTTTCATCTATCTTTTAAATTTGGCTATATTTGCCATTTTCCATTTATACAGTAAAAACCGATTTTTCACTAAAAACCGATTTTTGAATTCCATAATTTTTAGCAACAAACCGGTTTTAAAACCGGTGTTTGAAAACCGACAAACCCTAAATATTATTATATAATTGCATACATTCTAAAAAAATATTTATAAACGCATACATCTTGAAGAATTTTCTCCACAAACTTCAGAAAGGTTTATCAAAATCCGAATAATCGTTTAGGAGTATATTTACATACATCATTACAGAAGAATTTTACAATACAAGATAAATAGTCTGTTTTGATTGGTGCAGAATAAAAAATCATCGTATTAGAACTCACTGTTCTTTCTGTTCATATTTCCATCGAACCCTTCATTTCCCATAGACTAACCTTTCTTATAATATTCCTTTGAAAAAAAAAAATAACATCATATAATTTATTAAGAACGGTCAGAGCTCCTCCGGAAGAAGATCCGGGTTTTCGGCCCGCCGAATAAATAAATCTATCCAAACCATGCCCGGAGTAAGTGTGTGTTTTCGCGATACCTTTTTATACGTTTTTTGCAATAAAGCAAAATGTTTTATCGATATTTTTATCGTAACATGCAAAGACTTACACACATGCAAATTGAACCGATATCATGAGCTTGAGATTTATTTATATTTGTACAGGGCTGGACAAGGGTAAGGGTTGGATCACAAAATTATATTTTTATAACATTTTAATTATATATCACTGAAACTTAAAATACACTACATGATTCATTCTCGTTAAGAAGTCACATCTATTATTTTTGCGAGATAAGTGGCAATTTGTTTGTTAAATTAAAAACATAAAAAAATCACTGACTAGTTCAGTTAGATTTGTTTAGAACTTATATAAGCAAAACAGTGCAAAAATTTTGACCACGTTCGAGCTAAATATCTAAATTTTTGTAAAAATCAGCTAATATGTTCCTTTGCAATTAATTCATGTTTGTCAATTTTGTTGAAACTTCATACAATCATAGTTTGTACTCCTAAAGAACATTGTAAAAATGTACAGGGTGTGCCATCAATATGAGGTCAATGGAAACATTGAATAACTTTGACAGATTTCAATCGATTGCATGCATTAAAGCTGGAAGAAATTGTAAGACTTCAAATTTTATTATAAAAAAAGTTTATCAAAATTCATTGAAAATTATTCAAGTTATTAGACATTTTCATTAACTACATATAAATGGAGAACCCTGTATGTCCTACAAAAAGTGGTTTAGATACAAAAAATCACCAAAGTTTGGAATAATCAATGTGTCCAAATTCTATTGTCATAATTTTAATAAATATTGCTTTAATAAATAAATTAAGTTTAGTTCATATATTTCTAGTATTTGCAAATATCGTAGTTTTTGTCAACTTGTCTAGAATAAAATGCCACTTACACCTACGTAGTACTTTTTTTTTTTAATTGGCCTCGCTTGCATGGAGCATTTAGCTACCAAGAATTATTCATTTTTATATTCTATATTATTTTTTTAAAATAATTTTCTTTATTATCTTTCCATGCAATTTTAAATCAACAATACAAATTCTAATTAATTTTAACTGAATATTTCAAATTTTAACTCAAGACTTTACTTACTTCTTTAAATACTTCTTCTATTAATTCGTTTTACATAATCTATGTGGTAGTATTGTATTTTTACATTTTTAAGATACTTTATAACAATCTTCTTCATAACTTTAAATTATTATTCTTATAATTAATATAATAAATTTTTATGCTATTAGATTCCATTACATATTACAGATCAATATTAAAATAATCAATATTTTGCTTAAACTTAAAGCTATTGACTATATAATCATATTTATACATTAAGATCAATATTTTTCATTATAAAATTTAATATAATTCTGACAACTTCAATGATTAATGACTGCAATCAAGCCATCCTGCAAAGTTTTAATTAAAAATGCCATTTTTTACATAAAAATAAATACTTTTTTATAATGTTATTTTCAATATGAATCGAGTTTAAATCTGAATTAATCTAAACATTGCTAAAAATTAACTAATTTGTTCCTTTATAATTGTCTTGAATTTTAGTTTAATGATAATTTAAATCTAAATTTAATTAGGCTTGTCATTCTAATATTAACAAAATTTATTTCAAAATTTAAAAAATTGTTGCATTACTGAATTATCAGTATTTTTATGTAACAATAATATATTTGAGTATTAAATATGGAAGTACAAATATTATTTTACAAATATTAGTAAATAATATATGTATTATTTGTAGAAGTTAGATAAAATTCGCAAAACAATATAGTATCATTTTAATGCAATTTTTATTAGTATTCAAAACTTCACCTACATTTATCTTCATAATTTGCTAAAACTATTAGAACTGCAGTTTTTATATTACAATTCTTTTAAAACAAAGCATTTTAAAAATTTATGATTTAAATGAATAATTTGAATAAAATGGGCATAAATGCATTTACTGAATTTGAGTAAGGAGTTACTAAAAATATTTATAAATTCCATGCTATGAATAAACTAAGATCGACAAATCTAGTGCTGAGCAACTACGATATATTTTTAAAATTTAACGTATTATAGCTTGAATTTGATTTTTTTATTTATATTTTCTATTTATTAAGATAGTATGCATAAAATACTGATATTGATATTATAAAATACAAATTATTGACTTAGTCTTAAAACTAAACTAAATTTACTGCAAATCGTATTTAATGCAATTGGTTCACGAAAAATTAGCAAAATTGAAGTTATTGTAGAAAAACATAATTGTTACTTAATATTTAAATTCATATATAATTTTTGTTACATGCTATTAAAAATTGTAAATAATTATGAAGTTGTTAAGTTTAATCATACTCAACCAATTATGATATTGATATTTTTATTCCATAGAAGTTAGCAATATCTAAAAACTATCCATTATCTAAAATATCTCATTACCCAAATGGAACAAATGCATAGGTTACCTAAAAATCGCTTCGCTTCAATATAATTCCGATGGAAAAATAGCAGATGCCGTTTCATAATGATATTGCATGTGCATATTTGAATATGGAATTCGATATACCGATGTATAAATATTGCAACAAAGCTTATGGCAGGTTACATTTTCGATATTGAAATTGCTTCTGATAGCTTTTGCTCATCGCATTATGGAAAGTTCCATTTTGAAATTACAAGGAAAATATTAATATACATATATTTTTTATGGAATTTATGGAATAAATTTGTAGATAATATTATATTAAATTTACTTTACTAAATTTCATAATACATATTACTGAAAATTTGATAATTTTGTTTTTTAATAAACAAATAAAACAAGTATTGCTCTAATGTACAAGGCGTCTCCACCGTAAAAGGTTTTGTTCGTTGTTTAGTAAACTTTTATTATTACATTTTGTAAATTTTGATATCTTCCTAGATAATGGAAAATTGTAGCTCCAACTTCTCAAAATTCAAGTAAATTCTTATTTTTACTTTAATTTTACTACTAATAAACTTAATTTCTAAACATGTTAGACATGATTACAAATAAGTTAAAGGGTTACATGGGTTTCGTCAGGCAAAAAACGGTCTTTTTTCAAAATTTTTTTGTACTATTAGTCGGATCAACTTAAAAATTTAGGACATAACAACATTATAGAGATGTTATAGAATTCAATAAGACAAAAAAAATCGATTTTTTGAAACCGTGAAATCCATGTAACCTCTTAATGTCAAAACTATTAGAGCTGCATTTCTTATAAATTACAAATTTTGTGAACGTTTTACGTATCAAAGTGTACATAATTTAAATTATTCAGAAAGCATAAAAATGCATTTAGTAATAAATATTTATAAATTCTTTGCTATAAAGCTTCAAATAGTAATATCTACAAATTTCGTGTTTAATAACTACAACATATTTTTAAAATTTAACGTATTATAGCTCCCATTCAATATTTTTTATTCATATTATCAGGAATAACTAAACCTTTTTTAAGGTTTGGAGAATTAATATTCGAAAGTACTTACATAATATAACTCATCGATTTGTATTTATTTTTTATTAATATTTTTTCCTTTATTTCAGGTGAGTGCTCGATCTTGCTGTATATTATATATAGTGGTATGTTAACTTAATATTAGAATATTCTAGCAAAATTGTTTTTTAAATATTTATTGGTTTGAAAAGCATTGTAAATGTCTTGTTAGCATTACACATACTTAAGTTAGAAATATTTATTCTCATTACATTAGGTTTTCTATATTGAGGTTTTGCATGTGTAAAATGTGAAATTGACTCCACATTTATCTAACTTTTGAAATTTAGTTTTTAAAATTATTTTACAATTTGCAATGCATTTTGTGTACATCTTTAAAATTAAAAATCTACAGTTAATTTAATTATATTCAAAAAAAACAATTTTATAAGAAAAACCTGAAAAAAACTTGAACTCGATTGAAAAATTTTTAATGAATGATTTGAACAGATTGAAACTAATGCAATGTTGAAAGCTTCAAAATCAATGCCAATATTAGAAAACGATGCGATTATTTCATTAATTATAAAATGTTAAATACGTGATTGAAAATTTCATTTTTGACTTTTACTATTTTTTAATATATTCCGAAGAATATATTGGAATACTCTATTAGTATTCCAATATTCGTAATTGTTAAAAATTTTGTATAAATTTATTACATATTTGAATTATATACAAATATCGATACCAAATCAAAAGAAAATAACAATTTTATAGATTCTGTTAGCTTTTATTCAATTACTTTTTATTGTTTTCGAAGATTATATTAAAGGGAAAGCCTGCTTTAGAGACTTTTAGGGAAGGAAATAAAAATATAATTTAAACCAAATTATCAGGTTATATTGTTATATATTTTAACATTCTTCTCATTTTTTATTTATTAAAATATGTCATAATATCCCGGGTATAAGCATTTTGCCGATGCGCCACGAGCGTGCAGGTGTCATTTGGTGGGAAAAATGCAGGTCACAAATTTTGTCCGAAATTGTTCTATTTCTATCAAAACAAATATATTTTTACAATAGTATAGATTCTAGTTGAACCTAAAAAATCCAGTAAAAAATGAGAAATTCACAAATTTTTCGCAGCTTGAAAAAAAATCATGGTTTTTGATACAAAATTCCACTGTAGTTTGTTTAAAAAGTGGGTTAATTATAATTTCTTTAAAGTTTTTTTAGGTTCAAGTAAAATAAAATTCAATCCTGAATACAATCAATTTTGTCTCGTTTCGATAGAACGTTTAGTTTTTCCTTATGTTTCTCGCCAATTAGGAAGAATCGAAAAAATGGAAAACCGAGAAATCAAAGTTTTCATTCCGCTCGTATACATGCTCGACACTTGCTCACTATTCACTTCTGAAACTTTGAAAATAATATGAGATTGTTTCTAAAATTTTAGTGATATATTCTTGGCCAGTTTTGGAAGACACTTGTGCAATAAAAAATCGATTTTTCTAAGCCTCTGAATCAGGCTCTCCCCTTATCACCATTGTTCAACAAAGAAGAAGAGTATTCAGCATCATTGATGATAAATATCACAATGCAATTAATAAATATAAATTTTATTACAAAATCTTCTAATAAAAACTTAAAATCAATACATCAATACCATTTTCTTCCTTTTATTTTCCGCTTTTCTAGTATTTACCGACCTATGAATGTTTTTCCGTTCCGAGATAAATGTCCAACGTTTGTAATTGATAACAAGAAAGAGCGTTTTCTGGAGAACATTGCAAATATCCTTTCTATGTACCACTTCTTCAATGTACAGAAGTTCATCCTCGAGAAAATAGATGTATATTGAACGATAAATAAAAATTTAGAGCCACGAGTAAATACTGCAAATGGTTGTAATGGTATTTATGCGGTCGTGGAGGTTGAATGGGATCGATTTGGGAAGGATATATATATATATATATATATATATATATATATATATATATATATATATATATACAAGAGGACCCGACAGACGTTGTCCTGTACCCACCTCTACAATTTTTTATTATCCTATACTAATATTTACCGTTTACCTAAAAATAGTAATTATTGTTTTTTAAATTACTCTTCACAGCAAAATGCATATACATCTATATGAGCTGTGTTAAATTTAGAACTGCTTTAAATAAAATGATGAGTCTCAATTCCCAAACTATATTGAAAATTGAAGTTTTTTAAACGGTATAACAAATTCTGAAAAAATTAATATTTAGTATCCGCAGTGAAAGTACAATATCACCTTGGATTTCTCCATCCTAAATAATTGCTCCAATAATGTTGACTATAATTTTTATAATCTCGTATCATATTCTAACTGGTTTGTAGTAATTATAATATCTAAATTACATTTTTCTTAGTAATAATTCAATATAAATTATTACCAGGGACGCTCCTGGAGCCCTCAGCGCCCCTCCTCTGTTATTTTTTTGTTTATCATTAAAATTATCATTAATAAATATTTGGCTTTTGAAACATTTTACTTATTCATTTTGCGTATTTTATGCGATTTATTCTATTGAGGAAATCATAGAAAGCAAAAAAATTAAATAAAAAAATAAATAATTCTTATTTTAATTCGTTATTAAATATAACCATAACATTAACATTAATAATTCATGTTGTATTATTTTAATTTTATTTTTGATTATTTAAGATATCGAAAATTGCATCTCAAACTTTTCCTAATTGATATCGCAAGAGCCGAATTGCATGTATTCATCTTTACTTTACCATTTGTTGTTTTAAAGTGAATTTTTTAATGTATTTTAAAAATATTGTGCAACAATTAGTAAAAGATACAAGGAAATTATATATTTTTTGAATTATATTGAAAAAAGTAATTTGTTTGAATTAATTTGTCAAATTCTGTTCATATGTGTATTATTCAATCTGTCATACATATATTGTATCTTATATTATTTCAATTTCTGGCACATCTCAGTCGCTTTTTGGCAATAATTGTATGTAGACATTTCATTTTTCTTGTTTATAATCATGAATTTATTATACAATATTCTAATATTGTCTAGGCTCATAAGTAAATTGAAATTTTTGTCAGATGACTGTTTTCATTTGTTTAAACAATGTCTCAAATATTTCAACGTCAAACAATAACATGCCGTTTTTTTCATTTTTTTCCATTTATTTTTGCAGTATTATCATATTTTCATAATCACATGCATTCTAAAAAAAATCTCTTAAAAAACTTTAGCAATATTTATCAAAATCCGAATAATCGTTTGGGGTAGTATATTTACAAACAGTAGCATATATATATACATATATATATATATATATATATATATATATATACATATATATACTATTGGGCCCAGCAGACTTTGTTTGAACATGAAAATATTTCTGGAAAATTTTTAGTATAAAATATAACTGACTGTGAATGTGGAAGTATGTGATGTATAATTGCAAAAGGCAGCTAACACAAATTAAACTGATAGTTTACTCACTGCAACGCTTCCCACATATACGTGTTCTTAGGACATATTAATAGTCATTTTTTTAATTTTTTGTTGGACCTTCATGTTTTTTTAAATTAATTTATGTTACATATTTTAGATGATTTGTCAAAATATTATAAATTTTCATTAAATTCAAATTTGTAAATATATTTTATTGAAAGGAAAAACGCATTTCTCTAGATGTAATTTGTACTGTTTATACAGCTTAAGAGGTATGTCTGTGTAAGTAGTGTTTTCAATTCTACTAACAAATCGAATGCAGTACAAATTGCACTAAAACTGCACAAACTGAATCGTTAAGAATTTAAATCGTTCTCATTTCTTACAAAAGCGTTTCCTTAATCCTGATTGTCTCGTGCATCACTCTGGAAATGGCATTCATCAATATAACATTATTTTAGATCTAGTTTCTAATTGCGAGATAAATCAAATTAGATAAATGAAATTGGAAAATAGCTTAATTCTGAGTAATTGTTTTTGACAATATATTTTTGATTGAATATTTCAAGTTGATATGCTGGTTCATCACATTAGTCTTAAAAAATCAATCTACATAAAATATGTTAATAGTAAAGTTGATTATTTGTTTGTTAATCTAGACTGTTTTTTTGCAAAAACATAAACTTCTAAGTTGGAAATATATTTTTACTTTTGAGTAGATAACACCATTGATATTGAACCTGCTGCGAATGAAAAAAGAGTCATCACCGTCGATATTTCGGTCTGAATTGATTTTTTGACTCTTTACATATATCTATTTATAGAATGGCTGGTGAATTCTCTTACGAGGAATATTTTGTTACTTTGTTATCTGACTGGTCACTTTGTAAACCACATCGAGTATTCAAGATCCAAATCGGTCCATTGGATGCATTTGCGCGTATCTGCCGTTTCGTGTTCATACCTTCCAGCACTTTTGTTAGTAGTACTTTGGCATCCAATAATATTACCAGAGTTGGATAACAGATATCTAAAATGGAAAATAAAACACTAATTGTACATTATCAGAACTGTGTCTTTCACTTTTAAATAAATGGCCTAATTTCCTACAATTACATACTAATTTTTTTATTTTAAAATTTTTCTATAGTTTGAGAATAAGTTCATGAAGAAAATGATAATGAAGCAAAATTTAAAAGTAAATGGTGGTACAGTAATTTTACTATTTTTCACGAAGATTATATTTGAAGATTTTTGTATAGAGGCAGTTTACCGCAATTACATCGATTAAAAAAGTTCTATGATGGTTCAATGAATTCAGTATTTTTATTATATATTGAGGACAATTCTCTGATAAATTAGAAATGTTATGGTAAAGGTATGCTATGGGTCTATCTACGTATACTCGTAAATCATATTCTCTCGTATCTTTTTACTACAGATTTTTTATAAAGAGTTCACAGTATTCATATTTAAAATTTACTTGAAAAGTCTTTTAATGAACTCAATATGTATTTTATTATTCTCCATATAAAATGATTTATATGCGCATGTAAATTTATAAATTCTGATACAAATTTGAATGTTTTTGATGAATGATTTGATAAACGAAAAACTAGATAAATGATTATAGTGGTGCGGTAATTTTTATCAACAATGGAAAAATTCATGTTAGATTATTTCACTATATATATACAAGTATATATATAGTATATATACCGTATATATCGTATTCATACAAAGCCTAAATGGCGTTTTTAAAATTGTCATTTAAATCCAACAGTTGGTCTTTTTTGATATTTGAAATTACAGTTATTGTATAATGCTTGTTTTCTTCTAGAATTGGTTATTTATTCGATTGCTTAATTCATAGTTTGTTAATAATGTCTTCGCTAATTACACTAAGTATGTATAAGTTTATTGAATTTAAGTATTTAAGTATAAAAATTTAAGTATTTTTATACTTTCCGTAGGCTAAGTTATTGTAATCTTCTAAAAATCCAAATTGGAAATTTTTACATTTCTTCACGTTTTGAAGGTTTCGGAATATTTTGGCATACCTCAGAAAAAATGATTGTGTGTGTATGTGCATGGATACAAATTTTCGTCCACATTTTCGGGCGCACGGATCAACCGATTTGAATGGTTTAAAAAATATTCGATTCCTACTGATAGCTAGATTAGATTTTGGCAAAGGCTGGTCCAGCCGTTTCGGAGATACGGAGCAAAGAGTGCAGAAAATAGAAATCGAGTTTTTGAGAGAACGGAGCATCCGATTTGAATGATCTCAACAATATTCAATTTGTAGTGACGGGAAAAAGTGGTGTTTAGTTTTTGGCAAAGACAGGTGCAGCCGCTTTGGAGATACCTAGCTAAATGTGCAAAAAATGGCAGTTTTTGAGGGAACAAAGCATCGGATTCGAATGGTTCAAATAACTTTTTGCTTGTGCTAACGAAAAGATTGCTTTTGGGATTTTTTTTTAAATTTTCAAAATATTTTTTTGTTTAGATCGAACTTCAATTTTTTTTTAGCTAAAGTTCTGAAGCTTACTAATATACTTGAATCTATTTGAAAATATTTAAAATTCCTCGAATATTTCATTACGGTACGGGAAGTTCCTGCAATTTGCCTTAAGGCACGATGCCATTCACCACTAGGTTTTAGTTTTAGTTTTTTTCCTGCAACTTTATATATTTTTCTGTAAATTACAATTTTTTTTGTATTTAAATTTCTTGTTTCAGTATGAGAGAACATACATGTAAATGCAATGTAGAGACAGATCTGATCAAATGTATGCTTTTGGATAAAAACACTTGCATTATCTAAATGGCATTCTAGTAAGTTTGTCAACTAAATTGATTTTACTCTGCTTTCAATACACTACAACTGATAATCGACATAAAAATACATTATGGTTACATAAACGTTACGTGTATATTGCATTGATAGGGTTCTAAATCCTGATCCCGCTCTGGTTTCTCTTCGTCCAGAGGCCTGTAACAATTTATTGAGAGAACAGATAGGTTTTTACATCCACATCCACATCCAGACAGAGTCCTGATAAAAGCTCCGTTCCGGCGCTTATAATCGAATTGCCTTTGCTCGTGCAACGATGTATTCATTTTTATCACTACACACGACGCCACTGTACATAAATAAAGGTGGGGCTCCGCACTTCTGTACACGTTAAAAGCAGAAACTGAAATATTTATTATAGCAGTATTGAGAAAATTGCGATTGATATCTTGATATATTGCACGGTATTGCGATTGACACGTTTCCCCACAGTATTGGGTAAACGATGATTTTAGTAGAAGATCCATTGATGATCAAAGATCGATAAATTATTTAAATCTTTAGAAGTCTTTCAATGTATCTCGATGAGAACTATTGTTTGTCAGTTTTGTGCAATAATCGGCCAAGCCGTTTCTTTATAAATATTAGAAAAGTGAAAAAAAAATTGTCTACGTTTTAGCCCGCACTTTTGAATCGATTTTGAAAATTCAAAAACCGTTCAAAAGTTATTGGTTGGGAATCGTACTGGTTAGTTTTTAGGTAGAGATCGGCCGCGCCGTTTTCTTGTAATAAAATGTTAAAAAAAAAAAATTCGACGTTTTTTATTATTATTTTTTTGACTGTAGTTACTATAGTCTTATAGATCGCACTGAAATATTACGACCCTACGACAACTTGTTTAATTTTAAAAATTCGTCAAAATTTGCAAAAGTTAGTATAGCTTTTTTGGCATTTGTCAAAATTAGACTTTCATAAACGCCTGAACCGATTTCAGAATTTTAAAAGCCATTTGATGTATCTCGATGAAGATTATCGTTTCTCAGTTTTGCGGGACGATCAATCGTGCCGTTTCTTTGTAATTTGGAGAAAAGTGTTAAACTTTTCGTCCACATTTAGGTTCATACTACTGAACCGATTTTAAAAAATCAAGAACTGTACGAATGATATTAGTTGGGAATGATACTGATTGATCTACCAAACCGTTTTCTTGTAATTAACTGTTGAAAAAAAAATTAAGCCGCATTTTATGGAACTTTTTTTTGACAATATATATCATGGTCTTATAGAACATACTGAAATATTACGGCCTTACAACAAGTAGTTTAATTTTAAAAATTCATCAAAGAAAAATGAGTAGTTCTTTTGGCGTTTGTTAAAATTAAAATTAGACGATTTACATGGTATAACGATAGAGTAATTGGTCTTAAGGGGCACACCTAGTGTGACAACCTAAAAAAGGCAATTTTAGGGAATTAAAAAAACGAAAAACTAGTCGATCCATCTATTTAAAATTTGTGGGTATATTAATACATGTTTTGAGAACACACAGTAACATTTTTAAAATAAAATATTAAATATTTTTGAAATGGCACGCGATCTCCGGCGGCGCCAAAAGAAAGGTCCGTTGATAAAATATAAAAAAAATCTTGTTAAACTTAAACATATTGTCTGTACGATGACCATCGGGCGAACAAAAATATCAAAAACTGACAAAATGGCGGCATGTTGAAAAAAAAGGTTAAGTTTCTCCCAAAGTTTTGATCGTTTTTGGGAAATTCGATTTTTGATCAGATCAAGAAATTGGAGGGTCATCGTATATGGAGAACTGATCATTTGTCTTTGAGTAATCACTCCCGCAAATTCGAAAAATGCTGTTTCGAGAAAAACGCGTTTAAAGATGAAATGATCGATATACTATATACTATATATATACACTTTTAAATTGCTGTAACTCAAAAACTATTTAAGATATCGATTTAAAATTTTAGTATTTCATTTTTAAAGGTATAACCTATCGAAATAAGGAAAAATTCAAAATTCGATTTTTTGAAACTTTCACACTAGGTGTGCCTCTTAATGGACATACTAAACCATTAAAGTCCTACGGAAACTGGTTCAATTATAAAAATTGATTTTTGAAACTTTGTTTTTAAAAAATACTCCGAGTTAACGTGTTCGTTCGTTTTTAATTATGTGTAATAAATCCACTCGGTATACTTTTAATTTTTAATAAACTAATTTATATTTTATTCATTAAGTCGATTATTTACACATATCGGTAAGTTCAAGTAACTTGCCTCAAGGCAAAATACCAATACCTACTAGTTAGTTTTTGGTTCAGATCAATAGCCAATAAGCAAAAAATTTATTTTACTTAAATACTATTGTAACTCATTGTTACCCCTATGATCCAATCCACAAACTGGTCTTTTCCCCTGAATTACGATTTCCCACAAAAGTGCCATAGTTGATAAGAACGATAATGCCTAGACTACTAGTACATACTATACGATGGTAATGGGATATTCTCAACCATATGGTATGAGGTTCATTCTAGTAAATTTTTCTCAAACTAAACACAATCCAGTTTCTGATGTAATAACGTTGCAGCGCCCGACGAAATGGCATATCCGTCTTATTGTTGGACGAGGGCTTGTTAAAAGAAATAGTTTTTGAAATAGATTAAAAAAAACTTGTTTGAAGTATGAAGTTCTAAAATTATTTACTTCTTTACTAAAATAGGGTAAGTTATAGTAATCGGCAAAAAATCGAGAAAAGATTTTTTGCAAATCTTTACGTTTCAAAGGTTTCTGAACATTTTGTCGAAATAAAATAAATGTGTGTATGTATATATGGATACAATATTTGTCCACGATTTTAGACGCGAAAGGTGTGCTGGTTCGTTTTTAGCAAAGACAGGTGCACCCGTTTAGGAGATTGAGATCAAAAATTGCTAAAAATTTGAATTATTCAAATAACATTTGAATTTGTGTTGACAGTGTGAAGAAACCGTTAGTTACTGGAAAATGCAAAAAAGTGTAGCAATTTTTTTTTTTAATTTTCTATAATATTGTTTGAAATATCAAATGATTCAGATTTTAATTTTAATAGTTCTAGTTCAAATTTTAAAACCACACTTATAAACTTTAAATAAATAATATAATTTGGCATTCAATTTATGTCAATCTTAGATATAAGGCTCTTCATTCTAACTCCGCTTGATTAAGTTTTGTTTATTTTGTTTATTAAACATCGTCGACTAATTTATAAGTTGTTAATATTCTATATACAAAATATTAATAATGAAATTTGTAATATTATTATTAATTTTAAAAAAATTTATTGAATACTTCCAGGAAGGTTGAAGCAATTTGCTTTAATGCATGTTTCTATACACGACTAGTTTTTGTTTGCTATTTTGACTGTAATATTACTAAAATTGATAAAATTTATTTTAATTGAAGATAAATTTATATTTATCACTAAAATTGATGAAAAAAACGTTATACTTTGATATGAAGTATTTAGACAAAAAATGCGAAAAAAAAATTATTACATCTAATGGATTAAAAATTGATTTATTAATTATTAATTAATTATTTAATTAATTATTCAATTAATTAATTAATTGATTAAATTAATTGATTAAATTAATTGATATCAAGAGATAATTAATATTAAACAAAAACGACACTTTCTTTAAGAATATGAAATTATTATAAAATTATTTTTGTCCTCATGCTATTTCTTTGATAATATCAGAACTTAGATTAATGGATATATTTAGAAATGAAATTAAGTTTAGTAAATGTTACTTAAAACACAATCTATAAAGAAATTCATTTAGATAATTTTTATTACATTATAGCTACAAAGACGATTCAGTAATCCTACAAATACATTCTCCAAATATGAAAATCTATTATCAATTTTTTTTGTTACATCAAAGAGTAGATCTGTAGAAAACTATATAGTTCATCTAATCTATAGTAAATCTCAACAATTCAAAATATTTTTCTGGTCAACTACAAAAATCAATGAAATTTGCATGAAGTATATGTGACATTTGCCAAGTTAGTTTTGCTCTGTTATTACTCCTCTATTTTTAGAAATTATTTATTTTATTTATTGATTTTATTTATATTATTATTTGTTTTTATTTTATATTACTTACTACGGATATCATTTTAATGTAAATTCTATCCTTTGTACTCTTATTTATTTAAATTTATGCTATTGTTTATTATTATTACTAGATGTTAAATTATTTAACAGTTGTAATAAATATTGTAATTTAAAAAATAACTTCAAAAATCAATGAAATTTGCATGAAGTACATGTGACATTTGCCAAGTTAGTTTTGCTCTGTTATAACTCCTCTATTTTTAGAAATTATTTATTTTATTTATTGATTTTATTTTTATTATTTGTTTTTATTTTATATTACATACTACGGATATCATTTTAATGTAAATTCTATCCTTTGTACTCTTATTTATTTAAATTTATGCTATTGTTTATTATTATTACTAGATGTTAAATTATTTAACAGTTGTAATAAATATTGTAATTTAAAAAATAACTTCTCTTTTAGATATTATTTTGATAAAATAGATTTAAGGGCCAATTTTGCTGTAAAAGTGACCGATGTTACGTTTCTGTTTTCATACAATATGCTACTAAATACTGCCAAAATGCCATATTTGCTGCGCATTCAGGATAAAATGAAACTTCACTCATATGTTATCAAGCTATGTCTTTAGGATGCACTTATGATAACATCGACTTTTAAACATGTGTGCACTTTCTAGGTTAAGTTTTGTATCTAAAACGCAAGGACATTCTGCACATCAATCGCATAACTTTTGACAGTATTTAGTACGATTTTGTATGAAAACTGCTACATAGCCTTGCCATAACATTGGCAGAGTCGGCCTTTAAATCGGCAATGAGTTTCCATTGAAACCGATTTAAAACCACGCAGCTATCTACTTCATCTTGAAAAAACAAGTTTTTATTTTGACAAAATCTACAAACTACTAGTAAAAATATCTTATTATTTTTTTTAATTTTATTTGGCCAGGCTTTTTTTTTTTTTTTTTTTTTTATTATTTTATTGGCTTTATAAACTGGTACATTAGCCATATACTAAATTACATAATATCTACACTATCTCTTACATATATATCATTGTTTTATTGCCACTTACAACATTTTTATTTGGTTACTTACATTCTATAAATTTTTTTATGTCATATTCAATCTATATATATTCTGTTCTATATTCTTCTTAATTTTTCTTCTTATTCTTATTTTCTTCAATTTTTGCTCTTTTATATTAAATTTCTAATTTAAGTTTCTTTATTCTTCTTTCAATTTTCACAAGTTCTTCTTACTCATAATACAAATCAGCTATTCGAATTCTGTAATTACTATTTTTTAATTTTTATTCAAATTCTACTCAGCAAATACAATTTTTGTTTAATTTTAAATTAACTACACATATTTTTTTGGTCGTAAATTCTAAGTCATTTACAGGAATCGATCCAAAGATCCCTGTCGTGTGAATCGAACACGCTACTAAGTGATCTATGCTCTTATTAATATAAAAAGATTTTTTTTTTTATTATTCAACCCTGTACTAGGGCATAGAGTAGACGATTCCTTACCAGGTGAAGTGCCCTCCTCTTACCTGGCGTGTAGATACTCTGTATACTTATTCTCTCTCTAATATATATAATATAGAGAAGTAGCATTTGTTGTACTTTACAGGCGCAGCGGTAGATTTAATTAAAAGTAAATGGGAAATCGAGAAGAAATATTGTAAAAACAGTCCAGGATAGGAAAACATCCATCGTTCTACTGTTTTACAGTTAGTCTGTCTGAACATTTGCTTTGAAATGCATTCAAAGACTATGAGAGGGATATGAAACTTAATAGAATTCATATCTGATATTGGTAAATTAACTGTAAAAATGATTACTGATGTACTAAAGTATTATTAATATTTTTTTACAATTATCTTATTAAAACAGTCATATGGGATATGTTCTACTCTTAAACTTTTACACTTTCTTCATTACAAATTAGACTGCTGAAAAATATTTTGTGCAAATTTAGTATTAAGATAGAAGGCTATTTAAGTTTACACTGTAGTAAGAATTCGTTTAATATAGTACAGACTTTAGTATCTCAAGCATAATATTTAGCTCCATCTTTATATTTTAGGAAGAATTTAAGCTATTTTTACTAATTCAATTATGTTAATAGGTCAATTTTAGATCGGTGTCGAAAATTATAGTTGTAATTAAAATAACGCCTTTATAATCGGGAAGTTATAAACTTGTAATGTTTACATTTGAAAATTTTACTGCCACCGTTTCGTTTCGGTAAAACATACATGAAAAGTTTGTCTTGTCCTGAGTCGATGCTAATTCTAATATTAGCGCAGGAGATGGTTTGTTAATCGTAGTCGGCAGAAATAGCACATGTGATTTAATAGTAGGAGAGCTAGAAGGTGACTGACTCAACTTGACCAGAATTTTTATTATTTTCTACTTTAACATAAAAGTAAAAGTAAGTTTGTCCAAGAGTAATTTGCCCAAATAGGTTATAAAATCAATGTAAAGAACTGGTAACAAAATTTTAGTTTCAAATTAATTAGATGACTTAAATTTGCTACATATATCGATATTAAACATAAAATTATAACACAAATTAAATGTGAAATAATTTATGTTTAACTCATATAGTAATTGAATTAGTTCAGCTAGTTAAAAGCTAATTAACTTAGTAAACTTACGATTATTATTATTGAATATATATAATATATACATTATATATATAAAAGAATAAATATAAGAATCAATAATGTTTTGAGAAGTTCCACAAATCAACAATTTATTTGTTTTATATTAATGATATTTGTCAGATGTGGCAAATCAAAAAAAAGTCAGATGTGGCGGTCAGAAATATACACAAAATACCAATTTTTTATATATTTGAAAGCATTTTAAAAAGTACTTTACAACATTAACATTCTAAAGTTTATCAATTTACTAAAAATTTATTCCAAGTTGTATGAAATACTACATAGTAAAAAATATTTTTACTAACTTTACAATATAAAGTTTTTTTTGCACCTACTTGTTTTGAGAACTAAATTAGTTTATAATAAAAAAATATCTTTTACTTTACTTCAAGATACAAGAAATGAATAAATGAACATTTTTTGTAGAGAATAAAAATTTTGGATTACTCTAAGCTGTTGTGTTGATCACTTTTATTATTTGTCATTAAAAGGCGACCTGGTGTTTTCTCTAAAATAATAAATGTCGGCTATATTTTAATTAATTAATTAATGAGTTTATTAACTATTTGTAGTAACGTCCGAAAAGACCTATTTTTATTTCAATATATTTTTGATCTATATATTACTACTGCTTGATATTAAGTTGGGATACTCATGGTGGAAATTATACTTAGAACTTGGTTATTACATTGAAAAGGCTATTTAATCTTAATGTTTTTAGTCAATTTAAAACAAAAAATTGATAGTGTAAATCAATATTTATCTAATTAGTTAAAAACTAATGAATCAATGAATTAAATAGAAAATTCAATATTAGTGACATTAAAACAGCAATATAGAAATAATGAAATAGTAATGCATCGCTTCTCTGTTTCTCATTCTTCTTTTGTTTCTTACAACCCGCATTCACTCACTCTACCACACGTGCTGCGTAACCTTGATCGTTTTTCGTAATCCATTGCGATTGAACACATACAATATAGGAGGGCAATATGTGCTTCTTTAGTTTCTCGTTTATTAATATATTAGTATATTATTCTTTTACACATTTTAGTGTTCAATAAATTTTACATAATTCTTTTTTTCTATTGGTTTTCCTGGTTTGGCATGTATATAATTTTCTCTTTTTTATATATCTATATTTATTATCAACTTTTTTATTTATGTAATATGGTTTTTTGATTACTGAATGATGATACACATGTTTAATGGAATAAAAAAAATCAATTTAATCTTTTTTTAATTCGACGATTGGGCTGCACAAAAATATTTCAAATATGTATTAACGTCGACAAAAATATCATATATATATATATATATATATATATATATATATATATATATATATATATACGATTTTAGCCTCAGCTCTCTGTCTATTTTATCTTATTAGTATACAACACAAGATTATATTTCCAAGTGTGTTATAAGCTAAAGACTTGGAGCCGGATATATTATAAGAGGAGATCTGCTGATCTAATTTTGTACATGCGCATCCAGATTGATTTAATGTCGTTGTTCTGCTGATCCACATTTTAAAATTAACAACAGGAAGATTATTCAGGAATTTTAAGATTTTATAATAACTCAAGTAAATAAAATATAGTAAACTATGCAAGCACTCCTTAATAATATTTCTTTATCTGCCTCATCATCCATCTAGCTAAAATATCAAATCAATTGTTATGAAGTGCGAAAAAATCAAAAATCTACGTCCGTTGATGCAGTACAAAAAATTATAAATGTAGATAGAATTAATAACCTCATTAGCCTATATTTTTCATAAATATTCCTATGAAAATACAAAAACTTCATTCGCCGTCAATTTGTTTTCTCTCTTGTATACACAACATAATACTTATTCAATTTTTTGCTCTTATATTTCAATATATGAGTTTCATCTCTAAATATCAAACTAATCAAATACCTCTTGGATATTTACCGGTGTTCATTTTCAGGTTCAAGAATGAAATAAAAATCGTTGGAATTCCACCTTCGATTTAAAAGCAAGTCAATATACGAAATTGTGAGAAAAAGTTTTCATGAGCTTATTTTTCATACATTCTGAAAACATTGGGAAAGTCAATAAAAAGTTTCGATAAACTCGATATATTTTACCCAGATACAGAAAAAAGAGAATACCTGGTTTGATGTTGGGTAGATTAAATTGTTTTCATTTATAAAATGTTGTTTTCGTTTATTAGAAACGAGTTTTTTTGCTGATTTGTATTCTTCGCAAAATTGCATTGGAATATTATATATTTCAGAGTGTATAAGCTTAAAACGCTCCTAAAATGTATAAAATATCCAAAATAGTCTAACAAATTGTCCTCCTGAAAATTTAGTTTTTTGGGTTTTTTCCATTAGATTTTTACTGATACACTGCGCTGGAAAATTATATAATCCGGAGTATATTAGCTTAAAATGGAAGTAATGTATAAAGTATCCAGAAAAGAAACTAACAAATTGTCCTCTTGAAAATTTGATTTTTTGTGTTTTTTTATAAAATTTTTACTAATTATACAGAATCGAGCAATTGGTTAATTTAAATTTATCAATATTTTTGTTTTTTTTCAAAAATAACGTATTGATTCTATATTTAATTATTGAGTAAAATTTACTTGTAAAACTTAGTCTATAATTACTGACAAAATAAGCGGTCTTTTGTAATTTAGTCATATTGTGAATTTCATACGTCTAAATTTGACATACAATTATTTAACAAGACGTATGAAATAATATCAAAAAGTCGTTTTACATTTTATTTGAGGTAGTCTTGAATGACCTAAATAATATTAAAATTGTTTATCTAAAACGCTTATATAATACATAAATAGATACACACAAAATCTTAGTACGAATCAAATAAAAAAGTGAAGATTTTCGGAGAGAAAATCTTCACTCAATTTGTAAAATTTCGTAACGTATTATTAATTATTTTCACTTTTATTTACTTTATTATTAATAAATGTTAAAGTCTACAAATTTGTAAAATTTTAAATTCATAGTTCAGCAAAGACTTATTTTGGAAAACCTATGTTAATTGTGTTAATATTTTTTACTTTCATCCTGAAGAAGCTTTTCATGATTATGGTTCAAAAGTTTAAACAAACAAAATTAATAAGTTAACCACATTAAACAAAAATTAGCAATAATTGCACCAAATCTCTAGGTTGTACATAAAAGCTCATAATTTCCAAACAACATGATATGATTTTATTTTCCTTATATATTTTTGGGACGGTTAAGGTCAATAATAACTCACCCGGTTTCGGCTTTACGTCAAGGTCTGGGACACCCTATATATATGTATACATATTAGGGTGGTCCTTGATGTGGACATTTTCGAATTTCCTTGCTCCCAAGGACTCAAATGGTTCCAAATTGATAAAAGCAGTTTTCTGAAAGTTTAAGCTCTTAATATTAACTTTTAGATAGAGCGCAACTCAAGCAAACTTTGTATGAAAATGGCATGGAAAAATTTTAAAAACTTAGCGACAAATGAATTAAAAGTGAAAACTTGTGTCATTTTTTATTGAAAATTCGACGCTCTGCAAAATTTTTGAATTTTTTTTATGCTATTTCCATACACAATTTTTATTGAATTGCGCTCTATCTAAAAGACAATATCAAGAGCTGAAACTTTCAGAGTATTGTTTTTTATCAATTTGGAACCATATGAACCCTTGGGAGCAAGAAAATTCGAAAATGTCCATATTAAGGACCACCCTAATACATATATATGTATATATGTATATATATATATATATATATATATATATATATATATACAGGATTATACTTTAAGATAATCCTTTTCCCACCTTTCCTTCTCCAAATCCTCTATACCGCCAATATTTGTTTTCGTTTCCGTCACAGTTTCAATTTTGCGCAAACATTTTCAGTTTACAATTAGTAAGTAGATCGAGACAGGTAGGCGCAGGTAGGCACAGGTAGTACATAGGTACTGAGCAAAATTAATTAAGAAAACGGGGAGCAGATCTCGGTAACGAGCAATTAGAAAGCAGTTTCGAATGATTGAATTACGTAAGCTTTTAATATAGACACGGGAGACACGGGGATCGGGAGCAATTTTTATTATTTTGATGAGAAATTTTAAGAAGATCACTGCTAATTGTTTTTCAGAAATAAAATTGAAACAATCGATAATTAAATTAATGAAATGTGTTTACTATTTCTTTCTGGACATTGCTCTGAAATCAAATTAAAAATATAATCAGAATTCGAGAATTTCTAATTCTATCTGTTTCGATTCTGCCGCACAACTCACCAATGTTATGGTAAGGCCTGGTTCTCTCCAACTTACATACATTTTGCTACTGAATCATACTGAATACTGTCAAAATGTCATGTATTTGCTATGCATTCAGGCGTTTTATACATAAACTGCAACGTTACTCGAATGTTATGAAGCTGGGTCAGAAAGACCCTGTTATCTAACATCGTTTTTTTGACATTTGTGCGTTTTCTAGGTTAGGTTTTCTATCTGACAATGTGACAAAAACCCCTGACTGTACAGCAACCACATGGTTTTGTTTTTTGTTAGTATGGAAAGTTCTTCATAACATGCCTGGAGTGCATTTCCATAAATAATTAGTTATATTTAGTTAAAAATCAATACTATGTATTTTTACGATGATTTATTAGACATCGATCTATGATAATATTTTTGTATATTCTTTTGTTTATATATTGCAAATATCATGACACACTAAATCTAACTTGGAGCAAATTTACTCCAATAGCCTTGCCATAACATTATGATCTTGTAGTGGTTATGAATCATATAGGCTATTTATATCATCTAAAATAGTGCATAAATTATTCCTGTCTGATGATTAATCATATAGGCAGTATGTAAAATATAATTATATCCTAATATATTCATGATTAACACTTCATCAACATAATTTCTGCATCGAAAATCTCACATATAATTAGAATTACAAATATATTTTAGTTTCAAGGCCAGACACGAAGCAACTTTATTACTTGTTTAATTGTACGAATTATTTCTGCGAATGATGCTTTGGTTATTTTTAGGATTGTGAAAACTGCACGATGTTTATGCTCATTTTATATATGTTAAAAGTTAATTACTGGAACATGGAGCACTTTAATACCGATAACTTTGAAATAAAATATTTTGTTACTAAATATCTGGTTCATTATTAAATGTAATTGACTGAATGAGGCAACTTGTAATTTGCAGATATTAGTATTTAATCGATTTAGTAAATAAGACTAAGATATTTTGCAACAAATAATTTTTTTTTGACAAAAACGTGAACTTCTTCTATCTGAAGTTGAACATAACTGAAATATAAAGCCTAAAATGAACATTAGCTAAAATAAACTAATTTCCACACGCGATCTAACGTATAATATTTAAGCAGGTACTGTATTATTGCAATTAGTTAAATAATTATACAATTATTAGTTTCAGCCAGTTAAGTCAAATATTGTTTTTGTCACCATTGTGTGAATTCATTTCAAATAGTGTTACATTGATGGCAAAATTTGAGATCATATCATCTTCTATCATCATATCATTCCAAAAATTTTGGATAAATTCATTCTTTGCAACATTATGTCCAATAAAAATTTGTCTAACTAGCCGAAAGTTTATGTTTTTTCAGAGTAATTATATATTGTTCGACGTTGCAAGTCATTCTGGATCACATTCTGAGGGTATGTGAGTTCACTTTTGACCTTTTGTCGATGATTTTTAAAATCTGATTTTTTCCACTCGGATGCCGCCGCTCATGCGGCAAAATTCATATAAATCTCGGAATTAGAAAGTCGAAAGGGCTAAAACCCAGTTGATGTAACTCGCATTGTTTAGTTTTGTTTATAGAATAGTGCATTTCTTTACCATATTGGCAAAAAAGAGTGAACTGATTTTAAAAATTCAAAAATCGTTTGAAAGATTGGCCGGTCCGTTTCCTTGAAATTAAAGTAAAATAAATGTTTCTAAATGAATTAAATTTAACATGACTACATAGTTCATACATCAAACAAACTCCCGAAAATAGTAAGGGCCATCGAAAATTGGTTGAATTATATAAATTCATTAAAATTGGGATTAATTGTGCACTATATTCAATACACAATTACACATATTATAAATTGCGTGTAACATGATTGAAAATTGCATTAATTTTTTGTTTCCTAAAAAATTGCAATTCAAATAAAAAATTCAAACTAACATTTTTCTTCCTCAAGTAATATAATTTAAATCTGAACTTTAGTATACAAGTAGTGTATCATAGTATAATATATATTGCACGTCCGCACTAATCGAACGTTGTTTGAATCATTCTAATCGGATCCGCTCTATCAAAAAATG
>NW_020539727.1:6673825-6693616 GCF_003426905.1 Ctenocephalides felis | reverse complement strand
ACCTAGTTTTAATTACGTCTTTAATCCAGATTTAGAGTGAGTCTTATATTTACTAATAAATAATAATATCATTAAAAAAAACTGGCATAATATGCTTCAAATAGATGATAGATAAAATTTTTCCTCAAATGATGCAGCAGCATACATGTAGGTAACATTTTCTCATAAAATATTACGAAACGACATAAGTACTACCTGGCCATGTAAGTCATAATACATTACGAGGATAACGTCGAAATGATTAAGCAAGAGCTGTAAAATGCACAAGTCACTAAATTGCATTGGAGCCAAAGCGGGGGGTTGGGGGCTCGTACTTCGGGCTTAGTGCAAGCATGCACGCCTTGTTACATTCCATGAAGCCAGGATAGCATAGGAACAACTAGCTGCTGCTATATAGCACCATGCTAATTTTATAGCTCCCTGAAATCTACTAGGATCGGTAACGGCACGGACCATCTAGTCTTCGGAGGTACAGAGATGCTAAAACTACGTAATTGTTTTAGACAATCGATGAGAAAATATAATTAAACACGTTGACATTTTCAATTATTTAGGCATGATAGAGATTTCTAATAAAAAGTGTAATTTCAAGATGATATCTTCATGCAATAAAACTTATAATCAATGACTTGCATCACGTTGCTTTGCCATGAAAAATATTTCTCCTAAGTATAAAATGCTTAGTATAACTAATGGTAAATGACATCGTGCTTTAAGGTAAATAGCTGGAACTTCCCGTACGATAATTAAATATTCGAGAAAGAAAAATCAGTAATCAATAAAGATTGATCAATGATTAATAACAATTGTTTAAGATATTTTCAAATAGATTATTATAATCACTATATATTTTATCATTCATAAAATATACGTAATGGTATATGGCATCGTGCTTTAAGGAAAAGTTCTTAAACTTCTAGTACTAGAATTAAATAGTCGAGAAAGAAAAATCAGTAATCAATAAGTATTGATCAATGATTACCAACAATTGTTTTAAACATTTTCAAATAGATAATATAATCACTATATATTCAATCGTTCATAAAATATACAGTTACGATCTAATCGCTTAAAACACTTGAGAAAGTTTACATAAGCAAAAGGTGCAAAATGAATCCATCTGAGGATATATTTCTTACGATTAGAATAACGCATTTGAAACATACATTTTCAAAACTGATTTAAATTTTTTTAGTAAATTTAAAATTCATATTTGAAGTATAAAACTTTGTGTTTTTGAAAATTTTGAGATAAAAATTTCTGAAAATTTTGAATTTTGCTTGAACCATATAAGTGAACTTTAAAAATGAACAATCTTGGTACGGAACCCAACAAAATTGTAACAAAATTAGTACTCATTTTCAAAAATGTTATCAAATATCTGATATTTGATGTGCATATGTCTATGATCATTTTTGATCGCCTAATATAATTTTTTTGCTTTTTTCTATGTATGCCCTATACCGCTAGACTTTGCCTTACCAAAAATTTCATCATTCTTTATTTAATAGTTTTGAGGGTACTACGTTTCTCTTAAAAACTGAATCACCGTTTTTGGCGCTTTTTGCCCCGTGTCTCCGTAATGGTTGGACCTGCCTTTGCGAAAAACTAATAAGCACGTCTACTTATCAATAGGAATCGAATGTTTTTTTGAACCATTCAAATCGGTTGATCCGTGCGCCCGTGGATCCGTGGACGAAAAATTGTATTCAAACATTCATACTCACACACCACACATACATACATCTATTTTTTTCTAAAGTATGCCAAAATGTTCAAAACTTTTTAAAGCGTAAAGATATGCAAAAATTTTCATTTTCGATATATTTGCGATTACTATAACTTACCCTAAGGGAACTTAAAAAATGTTAGAAGTGGACACCCCTGATAGAATAAATAGTATATCGAAGTAAAAATAGATCTATGTATTTTTCAATTTCAAATTATATAAAAACAAAATAAGAAAATTGGTCTTAAAATTAACAAAAACTGTTAGAGGTAAGCATTTAAAATTAATTGTATTTTGAAGTATGAAGTGTATATATTTTGTCAATGCCGCATTAAAAAAAATATATAGAAAATGATTCTTAAAATTGAAAAAAATGTGTAAGGGTTAGACAACCTTTAATAAAAATAATTTATTTGGCTAATATTATGTCATATAGTAGTTAAAATAAAAATTAAAAGCAAATTGATTCCAAAATTAAAAAAATAGGGGTGACAATCCTTGATAAAGTTTTTTGAAGTGAAAAGTTCTCTGTATTTTATCAATTCCGCATTAAATAAAATTAAAATAAAGAAAATTGATCCAAAAATTAAAAAATATTAGTATTGGACAACCCTTAATACTAATTAATTGTAAAGTATTTCTAATATAGTTCTAAAGTAAGTTTTGAGCTCAAAAATCTGAACTAAAATTATGTCAAAGATATTCAATGGCTAAACACAGTATAAAAATGATTGAATTACTAATATTCCTGCAAAAATAGGGGTAGTAATAAAAAATTAAAATTGAGGGTTGTTTTTATTTTTGAACTCTACAATATGAAAAAACAAAAACAAAAAAAATTTAAAAAATTAAGGTTACACACCCTTATCGCTTTAGGGTATGAAAAATAAGCAGTGCCTGATTTTCATGAATATAAAATTTAGTCAAATTTTATCAATTAGTCAAACTGATTTATATAATTTCATCTGCCAAACATGTACTAAATCTTATATTATTTTAATTTTGATCACATCTGAGCTGCTTCTCGACAGTAATAATGTAGACATTGCATTATTCTTGTATATTATATTCTAATATTATCTGGGCTCATAATTTCAGCTAAATGCAAACTTCAAGTGAATTGACATTTCTAGCAGATGACAGTTCAAATGTCAATGATAAGTGGTTTTTTGTCATTTTTTTCCATTTATTCTACAATATTACTATAGTTTTGTAGTTCATTAAATTTTAAAAATTCCTTTGATAAACTCTGAGCGGAATTATCAAAATCCGAATAACCGTTTAGGAGAAGTATCAAATCATACACACGTACAGAAGAATTTTATATATAAGATAATATTGATAATATTGATTATCAATATTGATTAATAATGATAATAATTGATTAATATTGATTATCATCACAATATGATTCTCTGAGTCAATCATTGTATAAGTTTCTCTCAATTTGACAAGTGACAGTTTTATTTCTTCAAGGAAAAGACCAGATTAAAAAAACATATTTACCCCATCAAGGTTTGGAGACGACTTTAAAAATTTTCGTGTCTGGTGACTCAAGAGTTTTTGTTTAAGGAGCTTGTTAAATAACTGTAGCACCTGTAGTCGAGTAATGATAGCAAATTCATCTCGGAATTCGAGATACCCAGCTATAAGTCTGTAAATACTTGTATATTGACACCTAAAAGTTGTCTCAAAACCTACATATGTAGGTATTTACAGACTTACAGCTGGGTATCTCGAATTCCGTGATTCTTACTAATTTAAGCTTAAATGACTGGACTACTGGTGAAATCTATAACAGAATTAGAAAATTCATCACACATTTTCATTTTTATCCCAAGATTCAGTTACTATGTTCAGAACCATGAGCAATATACCAGTTGCTATATGTTTTTCCAAGGCATCGTCGTGCCATGGTGCGCTTGAAGGCAGTTTTAGGTATTATGTTCAGCGTATACATTTCTCCCTTACGATGTTCGTGCCAGAGCATCGTGTTTTCAGAGTACATATTCATATAAAAACACATTTTATAATTACGAAAGCATATTACCTACCTACCCTGTGCTCTAAGGTAAACAGAAATATCGGCGACGTGATAGTTGCAAAATGCAAGCACGACATGAAAATACGTTTGCAATTTCCACTGCCACGGATACATTATGGAAATTGGCTTGGATAGATAATAGATAATAGATTTATAGAGATTGGCCCAAATGGGTTTGCTTGCTTTTGGATTTGTTCCATTCGTTAAAATAAAATTTACCTGTTTATTGGATTTCTATATTAACAAAGACAAAAGGTTGCTCAAAACTGTAGCAAAAAAATAATAAATGCTTCCGGAAAACTGTCGAGTGAATAATGTAAGTAATTTTTTTACCTTTTTGAAATTCCTTTTTTGTATAAAGTGATTTCATTTTCAAGTAAAATATGTTTAAACTAGTAGTGAATAACATCGTGTCTTGAGGCAAATTGCTGGAACTTTCCGTACCGTAACGATATGTTCGAGGATTAAAAAATGTTTTCAAATAGATTATCATAAACATTGTAACATAGTCTAATATTTATAAGTATTATATAAACTGAATTGCATAGTTCTAAGTTCATTCTGTTAAAACAAGCAGAAAGTTCTTTAAATAATTCAAATCGGACGCTTAGTTCTCTCAAAACCTGCCATTTTTTGCACATTTAGCTCTGTATTTTTGAAATGGCTGGACCTGCCTGTGCCAAAAGCTAATGTGCACGTCTCCTTATCAATAGGAATCGAATGTTTTTTAAACTATTCAAATCGGTTGAAACATCAATTTTTTCTGAGGTATGCCAAAATGTTCAGAAACCTTGAAAACGTGAAGAAATGTTAAAATTTTCAGTTTCGATGCAGTTTTTTCGAGAGTAGATTGTTGTGAAGATCATTCTGTTACGTACATTTCTACAACAAATTTTATCAATTTACCTCTGGTATCCTATCTAAAAACCAAATCATTAATCTCTGACTGTAAACTGTTCCAGCAAATAAATCTACATCGAATTTTTTTTCGGCAGTATATTGTAATAATTAAATAAATTTCCTATAAAATATATTCCAATCAAAGTGTAATCTAACTGATTTTTTTAAAAAATATATTTTTATAATGCTAATATGCGCTCTAATTTTATTTTTGTTGTTTCAGGTATGTTATCAATGTGGTCTCATCTGCAAAACTTTAAATTGAACTAGTTGCATTTACGTATTAGCAGGTATTTATTGATTTTATACATTTTTCACCATTTTTCTTAGAATTTATTTGCATTTAACAAATTTTTTAATAATATTCAATTTTTAATTTAATTTAATTTAAAAATTTCATCATATTCTTATAATATTAGCTTATTATAATGCAGGCCCTAACTTAATATATTTGATTCGTATTGATGTTCAACAAAACATATAATAATATTTAATAATACTCCAAAATTTTCATAAATTTCTTAAAATATTAATTTTTAATAATGTAGGTCGTTACTTGAAATATTTGATTCGTGTTGATGTTAGGTTCAGTGCATTATCCTCAATGGAAGAGTTTTAGTTTACTTGGGAGAAATATTAGTTTGACATAGATAAAAAGTACGCTATTTGGTAAAATTTCAAAGTACTATTAAAACTGATGGCTGCAAGAAGTATTTGAAAAAAGTATGAAATATAACATCAAAGTCCTAAGTTCAAAACTTACTTTGTATTTGAGAGTGCTCGGCGGAAACCTTGTCCATTATATAATTTTTTTACTTATATTTTTTTCTTGTTTATGATTCACTTTTTACTTATCGAATTGTTTTTCCATGATTTTGCTGTATCTTTTATTTCGACTTTCAATCCCTAATTTATACCTCTTAACATAGGACCATCATCTGCGTACATCTTTATTTTCACCCTTTCAGTTCATTCTTTTGATGACATCATTTTGGAGGCACACTTTTCGCAATAAGGGTCTGATCCAGTTTTATTTTCTTTTTAAGTTTTTATCTTTTGTGTCCTACTGGCAATATGTATTTATTCACTGTCTTATAATGCTTTGAGCAAATTTTTATCACAAAATCTCGAAAATTTCGAGGTGGCCCTTGTCAAAATTTACTAGAGTCAATGTCTCTAATCCGCGGACTGCCATATTTTAAATGTAGCAAATTCTGAAGTGAATTGCAAGGAGTTTTTAGAATAATTCCAGCTTTCCTCCTGAACATTAATAACAGGTAGTGTAAGTTTGCGTAACATCATTTGTTGAGCGGCTGTTAACGGCTGTGACAATTGCTCCAATTCTGGCGACGAGGAATAACCGTGAGGTTGTGAGGTTGTGAGGTTGTAAAATACGATAACCAGGAGGTCCGGGGCTCACAGAAATTCCATGTGTTTGCGATAGCTATACCGCACACCTAAGACAAATCGGGGCTCAGAATTATGATATTAGAATAAACAGATCCGCACTCACTTCTTACGAGAGTTTATCCAAATTTGACAAGTGTCTTGAAAGTAGTATTAAGGACTAGGGTTTACAAAACAATAACTGATATTAAGTACAACTGGGATAGTAGAGAAACATTTGAAAATTATGACTCCCAGAAATAAATTTAGTTGCTATTTTATAATTACCGCCTTTATTTTCACCAACCCAAATTCACAAATATTATTTTGCAAGTGTTCCAAAACAAACAAAATGACATCAGACCCGTGAAATAGGCCTATTAGAAAAAACCCGTAAAAAAACGAGATAAGCACACTACCTCGTAGGTGACGTTTAAACATACTTTTCTAAGTGATATATCTTTAAAACGGTGGCTCTGAGCAAGAAAATTATCGATGCAATTTTTGTAGATAATTTTATGCTCTGCCTTAATACTGTCTTAAGTAATTTTGCGATAAAACTGACCATTCATTCAGCTAAAAATCGCAAAACAGTCATGTTTTTTACTTTGACTTCCTGCCATTATTTTAGCTCGTATCGGATCGGTAAGGACTTTTAGGATTTTTTTTTATAATTGTATTGTAAATAATTTTGCCAAGTTACAGCCCATTATGAATTAGAGCAACCTTCACCCTGATTTTAGGTTTAAATTCGCCGGGTCATATCATCACTTTTTTTTTGCTTGAGTTGATTTCATCCGAGTAGAAGTGAACATCTCCTATAGGACTTTGTTGAATACTTGTCCCGGAAGATGTACCAAAAACAGGGGTCTTTCAAAATCCTAGCTGATATTCAGTTCAAATTTTAGTATACAATTTTAATACCGAGGTAAACTGTGAGCAATATGTTTTTTTATTGGTTTTCTGGATCCTATACCTCATTTTGTTAAGTGATTATTAAAGATTAAGACGCTCTAAAGTATCATACATTTTTTAACTATCATACAGATTGTAGTAGATATAGCTGAACTTTGGTTTTACTAAAATTGAGACTTCTGAAGATACATTTAGACATTGTTCTAAAATTAGATTTCTTCGAAATGGTTTGCTGATAAGTTTTTTTAACAGACCATAGTTTTTTAAGCATTTTTATAATCTATAAGAAAATACGAGATTCCCGTCCTGATTTTGCATTCAAAAAAATCAAATTATCAACTGCATGAAAAAAATGCCATTCTGGACAAGTACAGATAATTTTTTTTTTATTAATTGTATTTTCTATTAGTCATCATACAAGTCAAATGTGTATTTTGTGTCAAATTTGTATCTTTATGAAGATGAACATTAATATTAACATCTGAATAAAGTATCTCTTTTGTTTATTATTTGCCAAAAATTTCCGTGAAAAACAAAAATAAGTAAAATGTGCCTCAATAATTGAATAGAAAGAGTTGTTTGGACAGGAGAGTCGAAGCGTGAAATATTTGTTGACGTGGAAAATCACTTCTGACATGTCATGTAGAGAGGAAGGATAGCTGGGCGAGCTTTTGAGCTTTCGAGCTTTCTGAGGTTACCCAAAGCACTCAAAAGCCCGTTGAGATTCTAGAAGAGCGACGACATCGAGCTTGTTCGAGGGCGATAAGATATTTTAAATTTTTATTTATGAATATACATAAGTTATTGACATTGTTATATACAAAAAATAATTTATATATATATATATATATATATATATATATATATATATATATATTTGTGTGTGTGTGTGTGTGTGATTCATTTCTTGGAGGGCGTAACAGCAAGTAAAAAATATTTAACAATGGTTCTACAATTTAAAAATTCACAGAAAAAATAAAATAACTAAATACAAACAGAGAAAAAAAAGTTAACTAAATGGACGGACTATATATAAATTAATTTAAATTTAATAAAAAAAAACAGAAACGATATGAAAATGAAGTGAACATCAGTATTTTTTCTCATACTTCTTATTAGATCTATTCTGGTATTAATTTTCTTTAAAATCTCAATACCAGCTAACTACAAGAAGACATTCAAATGTTCACAAATGACTAGTTTTATTTTTGATCTCAGTAGAAATGACATAATTGCTAGATTTATTCTCACGTAAGCTCGCTCTTCTCCTATCTTAATGCTGGCTTAAAATAAGGCATTTTTTTTAACTGTAGTGACTGTTTGAAGTGAAAAACGAAATGAATCTTAATGGGCCGATTCTGCCGCACAACAGGCCAATGTTATGGCAAGGCCATGTTACGCTCCGACTTCTATACATTATGCTACTGAATACTGTCAAAATGGAATTTAAACAATTGTTTATACACATTTTGATACTGTCAACGGCTGGTAGCTAACCTCCAAATAGCAGAAGTCACAAAATAACATTATACAACTTCACACTTATTCATTTTCAAGAGCAACGCATTAGTACCTATTGGGACCGATTCTGCCGCACAGCAGGCAAATGTTATGACAAGGCCATTCTCCAACTTCTATACATTATGCTACTGAATCTTACTGCATACTGTAAAATGTCATATAAATGCTGCGCATTCAGGCGTTTTACACATAAACTGCAACTTCACTCGTATGTTATGAAGCTGGGTCAGCAAGACCATGTTATCTAATTTTTTTTTGACATTTGTGGGGTTGTCCATATGACAATCTGAGAAAACTGTCTGACAGCAACCACATGGTTTTTGTCAATATTATGATGGTAAAGTTCTTCAGAACATGGCCTTGCCATAACATTTTTGTTATGCGGCAGAATCGGTCCTATTATCTTTATCTCCAATAGAACAAAATATGTAACCGTGAATAGCAATTGCACCTGTGTGTATGTAAAACCTAGAATAGGTCCATTAGTACAGGTCTATAATCCAGGTTCTAAATTATCCTCCTGTCGACTGAAATTATGCATTTGTCATCAACGCCATTACTCATTCGGCGTGTGGACTGGAAAAAAAGCAACTATGACCATTGTGTGCCTGTGACTGTGACTCCAAACTCTAAACTCTAAACTCCACACACGGTAGTTTGTCGTGTAATACATGGTTTTCAGTGTGTTTAGTATTACGATAAATTACGAGGCAAGCTGTACGTTTTTTGATTTACTGTAACGAGTGCATGTGTCGACCTCCCGCGTTATTAAGTTTCCGGAACAGCGCTCTCTAGCAACGAGAACCGGCGATATATATATTTTTTTTTAATTTTTTTTTTCATTTTTTTTTATTTTTTGCACCCGGAATATCGCCAGGCTGTGCAAAAATTAAATAATGTTCGAGAAAGATTATCCGGTGGAGGGAAAGCTGTTATTTGTTTTAAAGTCTTAAGGTTTCAGAATTATAATAGGGATGAGAGAAAAGTCAGTTGAAATCAAAACGAACTACAATGCTGTCTTAGCAAGTGTATAACTATTGCCAATGAAATCAAGCACTGTTAATGTCACTTTGTAACAATAATTGGCCGATTTTGCTCCAATGTTATGACAAGGCTATGTTATTCATATAAAGTGGTACTAAATACTTTCAAAATGCTGTGTGGTGTGCAGTCATGCGTTTTAGATAATAAAACTAACCTAGAAAACACACAATCTCATAAGTCCATAATAACGATCTTTGTGATGTGGCATAATAATATGTCACGTTTTCGGGCGCACGGATCAACCGATTTGAATGATTCAAAAAACAATCGATTCCTATTGATTTTTTGGCAAAGGCAGGTCCAGCAGTTACGGAGAAAGCAAAGAGTGCAGAAAATAGAAATCGAGTTTTTGAGAGAACGGAGCATCCGATTTAAATGATCTAAAAAACATTTAATTAGTAATGATTGGGAGAAGTGGTCATTAGTTTTTGGCAAAGGCAGACCCAGCCATTTTGAAGATACAGAGCTAAATGTGCAAAAAATTGCAGTTTTTGAGGGAACTAAGCGTCCGATTTAAATGATTCAAAGGACTTTCCTCTTGTTTCAATAAAATAATTGATTTTGGAAAAAAAAATGTTTCAAATTTCTTTCTTTCAAAAAATTTTTTTCAGAAAAATTTTTTTGTCGAAAATAATTCAGATTTTATTTTTAATTCTGACTAAATTTCTAATATACTTCAAACAAATAATTTCAACTTTGCAATTGCATAATTGCAACGTTACAATATTTCTAATAATCTATCTGAAAACATTCAATATTCTTTGTACATTTCGTTATGATACGGGAAGTTTCAGCAATTTGCCTTAAGGCACGATGCCATACACCCCACTAGTTTATATATTTTCATTTATAATTGGTCCAACCGTTATAAGATTTTACGAAATAATGCTGGAACTCAAATTATGTTACTAATACTAATTCTTCTGTTTTGAATTGAATTGAATTGTGACTTTTCTTGCATTGATATGGTTTTTTGGTGGATACATAATATAATAAATTTATAATTTTATGTAGAAATTAAATGAATGTCTAGACTTTTCAATAAAAGAAAGTTTTGTTCAAATACGTTCAATTGTAAATTGTGAATGAATTTTTAGAATTGGGACAGTAAATTTCTGTAAGTATCGCTTGCATGTAATTATTAATCTAATAAAGGTGATACATTTAAATACTACTAAGACATCAAAATATAAACAGTTTATATTTTCTTCATACATAATAATTCTACATATATTCCATAGACAACTTTATCACATGACATTAGAACTTGCAGTCACAAGGTTCATTTCAAACTTATTTCGGAATAAATAAATGATAAAATACTCTATAGAGCCCTAAGTCAAATTTTATTCTGATGTATTTTTTATATCAAATATTACTAATTTCGTCAAAAATACCAAGTCGAATTTTTTTGCGGAAAAACATCTATTCCTTAAGGTAGTTAATAAGGTAAAACATGTAAGTAAGAACTGTACAACTGTATCACAATTATTCATGATGTTCTCCTAAGGTACCTCCCATTACCCATTACAACTTCACTAAGAGCTATAAACAGCTACAATAGCGAAGTTAATAAATCTTTTCGTTAATGTCCTTGGTGGTTTTTGTATATGTATATTTATATACACATATATGTATATGTATATACAAATACAAATGTATGTCTTGTCGTAATAGTTTCTTAGCAGTGCGAATTGTCACGGCCCGTGGGCACTTTGAGGTTTTGCTTTTAGTAAGGTCGTTTACCGCCAGCAAACTACCATATAATTTTCTTCTGTAATCTTACTCAGTTTGCGGTAGAATAATTTCTGACCCGCACACTAATGTATGTTTATTATAGTTGTTAAGGTTTATAGTATAATGTATTACATTTGTATATTTTGTGCCAGAAAATAAATTATATCCGCTTAACTTCAAATACAAATGTACTGCCTTAAACTATTTTAACCAGATATAACACTTTTACTCTTGAATATATTGAAAAAAACTATCACTAATAATACAGTTTAGTTATGAAAAATATTGTGTAATAAGCAATAAAATACAACGTGTTTTCGATCATCTTCCGAAAGGAGGTGATGTGGCGGTATAAGATGAACATATCTCCAAATTTGGTTTTGCAGTATTTCTATTCTTGAATTTATTGGAGAAACTATCACTAACATCACAATTTTTCTTTGAAGCAATAAAATACAACGTGTTTTAGATTATCTTTAAGATGTTTTGACGTCAACGCTGAACGGGGAGTGATGTGCCAATATAGGTTGGCAATATCTGCAAATTTTAAATTAAAAAAAATCTAAAAATGAAGGTTTAAGATAATATGAATTTTATTATGCATCTACCGAGCAAATTATTTGTAGATAATATCACAACAATAAAATTTTTGTCTTAAAAATGTTCATGTTCGAAAACACCAATTGATGTTCACATCAATTTAAATTGAGTAAATTCAGACAGAAATAGTCTTGAGTTTGAAACAAAAATTTTCATTTAACTAATTGTGAATTTTTTTATAAAAAAGATTCACAATTAATTTGTGAATAGTAGTAAGTAATTTTTTGCGTAATTTTTATTAAAATTCTGAACCAAGCTATTTGATTTTTAGATGCCTGGAAATTCATCCAACTTGCCTTAAAGAAAAATGTTACTTACACATAGTTAAAAATAACTGCTAAAAATTGAACAAGTGGCATTAGCTCTGAGGTACCCTTCAAATGTTTTAAATTTGTATATATAATCTACATAATTAGTAATGACTTGATTTTTATATAATAAAAATGCACTTAATATTTAGCAACGTTTCAAATGATCGTGGTGGATTTTGAAATTCTGAAAATGTTTATTACAAAATTGATTTTCATAATTCATTTCGTAAGCCTATATTAAATTATTTCGTAGACCGATAAAATGAAGGATGTTTGTTTCAACCAAATTGTGGATTTCTCAACAACTAATTATACTAGACACAAATTTTACGAAAAACTATGATAATAAGCAATAAGATACAACGTATTATCTATTATTTTCGAAAAGGTTTGATGCCAACACTGAACAGGGAGTAATGTGATGAATTTTGAAATTTTGACAGTGCCTGATTCTTCCAAAAATGCTCATTATAATTCATTTTGTAGGCTTATAATTTTATATTATGTTTATTCTTTGTACCTATGATAATAAACAATAAAATACAACGCGTTTTCGATCATCTTTAAAGAGGTTTGACGTCAACACTGAACGGGGAGTGATGTGGCGACATATAAGTTGGCCATGAGTGCGAATTTTGCTTCGCAGTAAAAAAAAGCAGAATACTTGTCATGGTATTTTAGAATTTTTAAAACGATCTGAGAAATTTGAATACCTTTATATTTTATATTTTTTACATACATTTCTTATTTATAATTTGTTTCTATTATATTCATTATATGACAATGTTTTTTTTTTACTTGTATAATGTTTTACACACTTACAAATTGCTAATATTCATTGAAATAAAGCATAATATTTTAAATTATTTTTCTTTAATTTTAACATAACATTCATAAATTTATCGGACTGAAGCTTTCTCGACAACAAGATGCATCACCTGCGACACTTTATTATAAAAAGTGCAATCCATCAAAGACTTAAATACTCTCTGAACATAAGCAACAATAATTCTCATATTTTATACACAAAATATTAAGTTTCATCCGAGTTTGTCGTGCATTTTGTAAGTTAAGTAAATTTACGAGCCCGAGCCAAGGCAAGCCATCAAACTATGCTAGTATAGTGCGGTGATAAAACTTTGCGAAAAGTTGCGATGCGACGGTACAAACTGCACTTTTGAAATGTCACCGCAGAGACATACTGATAACAGGCATAAACTACATGGATATTTCAAAGTCAGAAAATGCGCCAGGCTCATATGCCATCTGAAAATGTAAACTGGGAAATATTATAGGCAGAAAATAAAAATTGCGAAGCAGTTAAACACTTCAACTGCGAATTTCACTAGTATTACAGTTTTACTTTGAAGAATATTGGGTAATAAAAAATAAATTACAACGTGTTTCCGATCATCTTCGAAAAGATTGGCGACATAATTTGTTCATGAAAATATCTAATGTTCCATATATCAATAATGCTAGATTCACACGCGATTAAAGTAAAACTTAATTGCTACTGTACAAGATGGCATTCAAGTAAAAATAAATATATCATATAACAATTTTGATTAATGTTTATTAGTAATATGGTAACATTCTTGATGCACACATTTAATAATGTCAACCATTACACACTTATACACAATCATTATATAATGATAAATTATAAATTATATATTTATAATAGCATTAAAATGTGTATAATATTTAAAAACAATAATGTGATTAAATTCATACTTCAAATATAACATGGTCGGTTTGTCATTGTAATTAGCATTTAGAAATGAACTTTCATTAGAGAAATGAAGTAATTGCTGATTAATAACTTATATAATATTGGTTCACACAGTGGAATATGTTAAACAACGCAAAAAAAATATTGTTTTCGCAACTTCACTCATCATGTAATTGTGTTTGAAAAACTTCATGTAATTATAATTAACATACATTCATTGACTGCTTGTATTTTTTTCACTATTTCGCTGGCGATATAATCTCATTCTTTGAACAGCTATAATATCTATCATGCCTGAAAAATGTTTTCCATTTCAATAACTTCAAAGATTTGTAGAAACTACAAATAATATAGAAATTATTTCTAGTCAATAAACTTACGTTTAATTTGTTTCATTATTTTGAAGGAACAGGGTAAAATATTCTTCTGATATAGACATTTTTCATTAAATGAAGATTTGAACTTTTTATTATTATTAACTTCCCGTAGGGCAAGTTATAGTAATCGCAAAAAATCTAAAATGAAAATTTTCACAGATCTTTACGTTTCAAAACCTTCTGAACATTCTGGCATACTTTAGAAAAAATGGATGTATGTGTGTGTGTGTATGTGTGTGTGTATGTATGTGTGTTCGGATACAAATTTTCGTCGACGATTTCGGGAACACGGATCAACCAATTTGAATAATTCAAAAAACATTCGATTCGTATTGATAAGGAGACGTGCTGATTAGTTTTTGGCGAAGGCAGGTCTAGCCGTTCCGAAGATACGGGGCAAAAAATGCCAAAAACGGTAACTCAGTTTTTAAGAGAACGGAGCGTTCGATTTGAATAATTCAAAAAACATTTTATTTGTATTGACTAAATGAACAACTGTTCAAATTTTTGGAAAGGCGGGTCGAACGACTTTGGAGATATGGAGGAAGAAGTAAAAAAATGAGTCATTTGGCGGTCAAAAATGAACATTAGACATATGCACATCAAATTATCAGATATTTTATAGACACTTTAATAATAAGTATAAATTACAATGTTTACGCGTTAGACGGCGACGCGGCGCTTACGCGCTTTGATATTTCGTCTTTATGCAGTTAAAGCAGTTCGATTGCTTCGAAAAAAAGTTCAGAATTTCCAAGATATTTTAAAATAAATAATTTGAGATAAAATGATTTAATATGGTTCGAAATTCTATTAAAAGTTTCAAATCATTGATCAACTTTTTTATTGATTATTATTATTGATTATTTTTATTTACTCGTATTTTGAATGGCGGTACGGGAAGTTCCAGCATTTTGCCTTAAGGCACGATGTCCTAACTGCCCTAAGACAGAATACCACTTACAGCCTAGTTATTTTTTAATCTATGCCGATTTGCTTGTTGATATCGGAACGCATACAACGTTGATGCCGATACAACGACAGATCTCTATTCACGCGGCATGACGACTAATCACGATCGTCCCGTACAGAAATGATTCCATCAAAAACGGATGACATACAGTTCTGCCGGAACGCATTTCCATTGCATTTGTACGAATTTACGCCCTAGTCGCATCTAAAGAAGTTTTACTTAAAAAAAATAACCAAATTTTTCTGAAAATCGGTTTATCACCCACACTACTCATATCCTAAATAATTTGTCCCTGAGGTTAATTTGAGGTTTCATCACATTCCGTCCTCGTATTTCATGTGCCATATTAATATTTTGTTTCTCGGCGAGGTTTTGAGGTTGCCATTTACGACTTTACATATGTCGGGTTTATTCATGAGAGACTTAATTGTTATGTCGTGTCGTATATCAAATTTCGGTCGAAACTTATATACACACCAACTGATTTATGGTGAATTTTGTAGTAGTAGAATAATCGGAATGAATGGAGTTCAAATTCAGAATTCATACGAAGTATTATAGATGTATCCCATATTGCGCCATCTTTGTATCAAGCAGTATTGACATCTGTTTTCAATCGAAACTTAGAAGTACCTACAGTAATGTTGCTTTGTGAAATTTGTCTTTATCCAGTATTGCTACATTTAAAATATCATCAGTATTACTGAAATTGTGATAATAAATTGAATCAGATAAAGGAGGAGCAACTGTTTGAATTGGCATCTAAAAAACCAACGTTAATTAGTTAAGACAAATCATTACGACTTAAACTACCCTTGATATCTGGTCACTGTTCCAATAATACCTATGAAGAAAAAAATTAAAAAGAAAGGTTTAATATAATATCAATTTTATTATGCATCGACCGAGCAAATTGTTTGTAGATAATTTTAACAATGCATAAAAAATATTATCAATTTATCTGTTTATTACCCGACTTTGGTAAAGACAATTACTCAAATTTATTGCTCTAGCAAATAGTACTATATTCTCCGAATGAGTTTCAAACAAAAACACGAACTTAAGATTGCAGTATGAAGTCGTAAATCTTCATTATGGCGCGAAAACCTATTACAACAAAATATTCCAGATCAAGATATTACAGAAACATAGCTTTTACTATGCTAAAATCATGAATAAATAGCATGCAAGACATTTTCCTAGCTTGTAAAATACTGGAATAGAATAATTAATTACAACGTTGTAAAAAATACATTAAAATGCGCTTCCGGGCGCTTTATCGGTTTTATAACGGGATTTTATGGTTTCTTGAAGGCGATTTGTACACACGTAAATAGTTGATATTATGAAAATAAATAATAATGGGTAGTACAGCCTTATTTAGTAAAGGCCCGTGAGCAGAGTTAAACTCCATTTCATATCAGGAAATAATAGTTTTCACATTGCCATTTCACACCGCAGTGCCTAAAATAGACTACTTTTAATTGGAAACATATTTTTTATCTATATTTTCAAGTGAAAATGGATGTCACTACTGTATTATATCATGCTATTTGAACTGGGATTTAAATCCACGACCCTGTTCACACAAGGCAGTGGTCTTAACTGTTACTTGTTCAAAAGATATTGAAAATTAATAATGATTAAATATTAAATACATAAATTTTAAGAATTGCGTTTTGAATATTCTCTAGCATTGAAATCGTTACTTTTTACCTATAACAATTTGGAAAAAAATAATATGTATCTTACCATTTTAAAAACTTACAGTATTGTCACACTAACCCATATCGTCGATACATATAACACTAACTAAACTGAATCAAATAATATTTAGTATCAAATATATAATATTTGATGTCCTAATCGATCATAACGAAAATCGTAAAATTGTACTAAAATAGATATTTATTATAACCTATTCATTAATTATTATAATAATTTATATGGACGGTGTCAATTGTAGTAAAATTAAATTGTTCAATGCGACAATAATAACGTTAATATGTTCGTGAATTAATGAATCGTATTATTTAGTGTAATGTAATGGTCTGCCACATAATGTAAAGTAAATTATGTGTTTTGGTAAATTAAATACTGATAACTATTTAGTAGTATAAATTAATAAAATTACAAAATATTAAGTTTTTATGTCATTTAATAATTATAAAGTTTGATGATTTTAAGATGCCCAGAGTCTATTGTGATCTGACGTTTTCGAATTTTGGAGTTGAAAAAAACTCCTAAAAACGACAATTTTAAAAAAAATCTTAATTTTTGATGAGTGACTATTGAATTTTGGCGAATTAATGTTATGCTCTTATTTATAAGAGAGATATATTCAGAAAGAATAAATGATGTTGAATATTATTAATCTAATTTCTCAATAGTTTTCCATAATTTTATAAGCATGACACTTAAAATTAGATAACTGTTTCTTATTTCAATACAGTTATTTAAACCGCATTAGAAGGCAAATATATCATTAAATTACAAACAATAATGTACATTGTTTTTATTGTAATGACTATGAATTTGTGAGTTAGTTCCATTTACTGAACATATATTTGATGGAAAAAATCTGACGTTTTGCTATCAACCGAAACTAATTTGTATATACGAAATTTAAAGAATATTCTTGAATTTTTGTTTTAATATTTTGTTAGTAAATTCAATTTTATTTTACAATACAGAATAATATAATTCTAGTAGTGTATGTTATTGTGTCTTAAGACAAATTGCTGTGTCTTTCCGTACCAAAAATTAAAATTTTTAAAAAATATTAAATTTTCTTAAAAATTAAAAAAAAATAGATTTTTGAGATTTTTAAATTTTTTGAAAAAATATGACTTTTTTTAAAAATTTATTTTTTTCATACTTAGAAATCTTTGGGAAATTTTGAACCTTTTTCAAACTAATCTGCACATTTCCATATTAATAGGAATCGAAGGTTTTTTGAATTATTCAAATCGGTTGATTGGTGTTCTCGAAATCGTCGACGAAATATTGTATCTGCACAAGCATACATACACACACACACGTATACATCAATTTTTTCTAAGGTATGCCCAAATTTTCAGAAACCTTTGAAACGCAAAAATTTTCATTTTTGTTTCTTTGCGATTACTATAACTTACCCTACGGGAAGTTAAAAATAAAAACTAGTGGGGTGGGTGGCATCGTGCCTTAAGGCAAATTGCTCGAACTTCCCGTACCGTAACAAAATGTTCGAGGATTATTGAATGTTTTCAAATGGATTATTATTAATATTGTAACATTGTCTAATATTTATAAGAATTATATCAATGAATTGCAGAGTTGAAATTATTTGTTTAAAGTATATTAAAAACTATAGTCAGAATTAAAAATAAAATCTGAATTATTTTCGATATACATAAAATTAAAAGTTAAAAAAAAAAAAAAAAAAGAAACAAAAATTTTTTTCCAAAATCAATTATTTTGTTAAGACAAGCAGAAAGTTCTTTGAATCAATTGAATCGGACGCTTAGTTCTCTCAAAAACTGCCATTTTTGTACATTTAGCTCTGTATCTCCGCAATGGCTGGGCCTGCCTTTGCGAAAAACTAATAAACCCTTCTCCCAATCATTACTATTGAATGTTTTTTAGATCATTCAAAGGATGCCCTGTTCACTCAAAAACTCGATTTCTATTTTCTGCACTCTTTGCTCCGTAACTCCGAAAACGGCTGGACCTGCCTTCGCCAAAAACTAATCAGCTCTTTCCCTATCAATAGGAATCGAATGTTTTTTTAACCATTCAAATCGGTTGATCCGTAAGCCCGAAAAACGTGGGCGAAAAATTTGTATCCATACATACATACACACACACACACACACACACACACATCCATTTTTTCTGAAGTATGCCAAAACGTTCAGAAACCTTCAAAACGTCGAGAAAGTAAAAATTTTCAATTCCGATTTTCGGCCCATTACAATAACTTACCCTACGGGAAGTTAAAAAGATATATAATATTTGAAAGATGTTTTTGAAGTAACTAAATTTTAAATTGCACTCTCTATAAAAACATCAATTTGGACAAACAGAATATATTTTATTCAAATTCTACTTCATGTAGTTCTGTAATACATCAAAATATATTGCAAGATCTTTAAAATGTATTATAGAGTTAAATTAATTGAGAAGATTAGGCTCCATAAATCTAACATAAGTATAAAAATCTTAATAAAAAAATCTCACACAATATACTATTTAGTGACTATTTCCATTCTCCATTATCAAGTTATTTTTGTTTCTGTCGAAGGCAAGTAAATCGGATTTTCTGGCGAAGACATGAACTTGTTCTTTGAGAAGATAAACAATCATATCATCATTATTTTATTACATTACATTTTCTTCGAGAAAAAATTTACTAATAGGTTTCTACATTAAGTATATCAAAAATTAATAATATTAATTATAAGAATATTTCTAATAAAACTTTGCATCGTTTTATTGCTGTTTAACTGAACTCTTACTTCAATTTAAAAAAAGGCTC
>NW_020539727.1:6613097-6672825 GCF_003426905.1 Ctenocephalides felis | reverse complement strand
TATAATTCTTAGAAATACGAGATAAGGTCCGTTACATTCTAACTCCGCTTGATTAAGTTTTGTTTATTTACTTTTTAGGTAATTATATATAAATCCAATTCATAAGCTCTTACATTTTGTCTATGAATAACTAATTATGAAAATTACAGTATTTAAAATAATCTATTTAAAAACATTTAAAATTTCTTCACGGTACGAAAAGTTCCAGAAATCTGCCCTAAGGCGTGATATCATGCACCACTAGTTTTAGACATTAAGTTTGCATTTCGTGAGATTTTTGAAAATTAGATCGACTGATGATAATTTTCATCTAAATTATAAATCCACTGATGATTTCTTAAGTATAGATCCACTGATGATAATTTAAATTATAGATCCACTATGACTCCTAAATCTTAAATCCACTAATAATAATATAACATAATATATCAAATTTTAGACAAAAGAAGTCTCTCAGCATCTTTTGTACTTGGCCAGGGTTGTTATGAGCAAAAGACGACAGACCTCATAAAATTAAAGTTGCTAAAATCATTTCGAACTGAAGGAATGAGAACACTCGAGAATTTGTGCTATTGTCTCCACTTGGGACAATGTAATTATTATAAAAAGGTATTGCCTAATTCAACCATACTTGAAATTTTTTAATAATTTGATAAAATCCTTGAACTTTCAGATGCTCTCAAATAGAGCACTCAAATATTAGGTTGTCAAATATCTCCCTTCCGCTTTTTTGCTCTTGGTTTATAATACAAAAAGGCGGAAGGGAGATATTTGACAACCTTATACTCTGATATAAGACGCGCCAAACCAATAATTGTTAGATGAATAAATAATTATTAATACAAAACAACAAAATACGTGACATACGCATTACCATTTAGTATTTTCTATCAACCGACAATACTTGTTCCACAGCGAATAATCTATTCAATTATTTATAAATTGCGAATCCATTTTAATCCCATTTAAATCCGTTTATATCCTGGAACGAGTCAGTTACCGCAGTGTCCTCCCTCAAAACCAAATCCTTTGTTGCAGCCAGTAATAATAATTAAAGGGGATTAAATGTGAAGTGACTTCCTATATTGCTTCCTGAATCCTGAATGTCCTGAAACCTGCTTTGTGGAAAATTCTAGGAATTCTGCTGATTTGCGGGTCAGTCGTATTTATCGGAGCTTATATTAAATGCATAAAGCATATGAAGGATTTTCGAGATTTCAATATGGAAAATAACTAACGTAAACGATAATTATATATTTATATTATATATTATATACAATTCGCATCTTGATATTAAAGTTTTTAAAAGTGATACTTTTAAATCAATATGTTTGTAGAATACAAAAAGAGTAAAAAAATAATTTAACATTTGATATCTATTTCTAAAGGTTTAAATGATTTTATTTGTTTTCAGACGTTTGTACGTGTATCATTCTAATTATTTTAAATGAAATCACAAATTTCAATGTGTTTAATTAATTTATTCTAGTCGAATGCCTGTTCACAGAACTCAGAAATTCCTAAATGCACAATTCTCACACACAACTAGTTTAATATACATATGTATTTAATAAACTGATGTCGTAATCCATTTTCACAACATATCTGGCACATTTTCCTATTCCTTGCTGAATAATGGAATCTGTCGTGTATTATCGAAGACGTATATTTTCGGTGTAGTGCAAATCTTGGCGCGAATGTCATCTCTGTGGAGTTATCCAATATCTACGTGATGTAATGCAAAAATCACATAAAGGACATCAGAGCATAATACGAACACGTGTTATATAAAGGAGAAATATCTGCCAGGAGGAGAGGAGAGGAAAGGAAATCTATAAAGGAAAGCTTGATTAAATGATAGAGACCAGGATTTTGCACTATGGATGCGGAATTTTTATCATGGACGAAATTGTTTGACCTAAAGTACATATTTCGACATTCTCAATATTTTTGAAAATCTTCTGTGTGTTGTATTAAATTTTAAACCTTAAATTTGAGACCAAATTCGTTAAAATTATGTGTATATGTATTACTTGATAAAGTCTGTATGTGCATATTAAGTCTCTCCCTCGATTAACTCAGATTGTTAGGTTGTAATAATTTAACCTTTCTAGCTATGGACTGTACTAATCCCTGATTTGTTGGTATAATTTATGCATTTGTTGCAAGTTTTTATTACATTAATGGTTTGTCACTAAGTTCTAATTCGAGAAGATATATTTCTTGATTATTCATCACATGTGTTGGTACGCCGACTTTAGTTTTAGAAGTGAGAAAAATAAGTCTGATTCAAATTCCGCTACCTCTTCTACCGGGTTACAAAAATCCGGTGTGAAAGCTCATGAAGATTGCCACCTTCATGGCCAATGTAATAAAATGAAAATACGTCCGAAAAAAGACGCTTAACTATGGTCTAATGAAATTATATAGATATATTTCATACATGTAAGCAATAATAAACCCTTCTATTGCTCTTTTTTGACGAATAAAATAACATATGCTGTAAATGTATCCTGTCTATGAATAGTTCTTCAATCGTACTCGACCCAATTAAATCACTGATCAATACTTGATTAGATAATTATTGTAATGGGGAGTCACTTGCAACCAAAAGAATCCATTCAGAATAATAATATTGAACAATTAAAAAACTTTTTTAGTTAAAATCAATTGAAGTTTTAATTAAATCACTAATTAACAAAACAGTCAAATAAGCAACATCAGTATAAACTCAGTATTTAAACAATTAGCATGATTATAACATTAACAAACAAATAACATTTATTTATCAATCTTCAACATCGTGTCATCTTATCTTAATATACAATATTCAAATCTCAACTAGATCTTTTAATAGTTTGTTAATTGATATAAACATTAGTTATTAATGGTTTTTGGTAAAGGTCCAGCCGTTTCGGAGATACCGAGCTAAATGTGCAAAAAATGACAGTTTTTGAGCGAACTAAGTATCCGATTTGAATGATTCAAAAAAGTTTCTATTTTTGCTTTCTTATAACTTGCTTAGAGCATGTATTTATTGTTGTGTGTATGTGCGGATACAAATTTTTGTCGACGATTTCGGGAACACGGTTCAACCGATTTCAATTATTCAAAAAAATATTGGATTCCTATTAATAAGGACATGTGCTGATTAGTTTTTGGCATAGGCAGGGTTAGCCGGGATAAAAAGTGCCAAAAACGGTAACTTAGTTTTTGAGAGAACGTAACTTCCGATTATAATAATTCAAAACTCATTTTACTTGGATTAACAAGGTGAAGAACTGATTTAATTTTTGGAAAGGCAGGTCTAGCGGTTTCAGAGATCTAGTAAAAAAGTGAAAAAAAACGCCATTTTGAGGTCAAAAATTATCAGATATTTTATGGAAATTTTAATAATGTGTATCAATTTCATTTACATTTCTATGGTTTATCCGTTAGACGGCGACGCGGCGCTTACGCGCTTCGATATCTTTGCAGCTAAAACAGTGGGATTACTTTGAAAAATAAGTTCAAAATTTTCAAAATATTTTTAACTAAAAAAAACATTTTTTCCCAAAAAAGTAATTTTATTTCAAAAATTTAAAATTTCTCAAAATTCTAATATTTTCAAAATTTAAAACATATTTAATCTTTTTTTACAAATTTAATTTTTGGTACGGAGAGTGTGAGCAATTTGTCTTAAGGCACGATGCCATACACCTCTACTTTTGGCGAAATTATTGTTTTTGGAATTTTTTTTTAAATTTCTTGTTTTCTCAATTTCATTTTTTTAATATCGAAAATAATTCAAATTTTAATTATAATTCCAACTAAAGGAATATTTCATTACTGTACGGGAAGTTCCTCCAATTTGCCTTAAGCTACCACTAGGTTATTAACATTAATGACGCTAAGTGCCACTTACACCTAGTTTAATTACGTCTGTAATCCATATTTAGAGTGAGTCTTAAATTTACTAATAAATAATAATATCATTAAACAACCTGGCTTAATATGCTTCAAATAGATGATAGATAAAATTTTTCCTCAAATGATGCAGCATACATGTAGGTAACATTTTCTCATAAAATATTACGAAACGACATAAGTACAACCTGGCCATGTAAGTCATAATACATTACGAGGATAACGTCGAAATGATTAAGCAAGAGCTGTAAAATGCACAAGTCACTAAATTGCATTGGAGCTAAAGGGGGGGGTTGGGGGCTCTCGTAGTACGGGCTTAGTGCAAGCATGCACGCCTTGTTACATTCCATGAATCCAGTATAGCATAGGAACAACTAGCTGCTGCTATATAGCGCCATGCTAATTTTATAGCTCCCTGAAATCTACTAGGATCGGTAACGGCACGGACCATCTAGTCTTTGGGAGAGTACAGAGATGCTCAAACTGCTTAATTGTTTTATACAACTAACAAAATTAGTACTCATTTCCAAAAATTTGATCAAATATCTGATAATTTGATGTGTATATGTCTAATGATAATTTTTGATCGCCAAATATCATTTTTTTTCCTCTTTAAAGTAAAGGTAAGTTTTGGTAAGGCTATACCTGCCTTACCAAAAATTTCATCAATTCCTTATTTCGTCAATACAAGTGAGTTTTTTGAATAATTCAAATCGGGTACTTTATTCTCTCAACAACTGAATTACCGTATTTGGCATTTTTTTCCCGTATCTCCGAAACGGCTGGACCTGTCTCCACGAAAAACTAATGAGCACGTTTTCTCATCGATAGGAATCGAATGTTTTTGGAATCATTCAAATCGGTTGACCGTCCGCCCGAAATCGTGGACAAAAAATGTATATATATACATACACACATACATTCATTTTTTTCTAAGGTATGCCAAAATGTTCAAAAACCTTCGCAACGTGAAGAAATGTAAACATTTTCAATAACAATTCTTGGACGTTACCCTAAGGGAACTTAAAAAATGTTAGGGGTGGACACCCCTGATAGAAATAAATAGCATATATATCGAAGTAAAAAGAGTTCTATGTATATTTTCAATTTCAAATTATAGAGAATCAAAATAAAAAAAATGGTCTCAAAATTTAAAAAAAATGTTAGTTGTAGACATCTACAGATTTAAAGTAAAAAGTATGTATTTTGTCACTTCCGCATTGAAAAAAATTAAACAATATAAAATAATAAATTGATATCAAAATTAAAAAAAGGTGTAAAATGTTGGATAACTCTTGAAGTAAAATTTAATCTTTTTCTTTGTTTTTTAAATACAAAATTTAAAAAAGCATGTCTGGAGTGGACAAGCCTTGATAAATACAGTATTTTTAATTAAAAAGGCTTGAATGTATTTTCCAATTCCACATAAAAAACAAAGAAAATTGACCTCAAAATTTTAAAAGGATTAGGTTTGGATAACCTCTAATAAAAATAAATTGTTTTTTAAAGTAAGATTCAAGTTTTTTTCTTTAAGCTCAAAAAATCTGAACTAAATTTATGTCAAAAATGAAAACATAATACTACATATTCTAAATAATGCTCTTCTAACAAATATTCTTCAATATTTAACAATGATAATCATTCAAATTTATTTAACAATTAATACAATAACTAAACGCAGTATGAACTTTGATCAAGTCTTTTTGCACATTTAGCTCTGTATCTTCGAAATGACTGGGCCTGCCTTTGCCAAAAACTAATAACCACTTCTCGCAATCATTACTAATTGAATGTTTTTTAGATCATTCAAATCGAATTCGCCGTTCTCTTAAAAACATGATTTTTATTTTCTGCAGTCTTTGCTCTTTATCTACGTAACTGCTGGTCCTCCCTTTGCCAAAAACTAATCAGTACATCTTTCTATCAATAAGAATCGAATGTTTTTTGAACCATTCAAATCGGTTCATCCGTGCGCCCGAAAACGTGACCGAAATATTATATCCATACATACATACACACACACATCCATTTTTCTGAGGTAAGCCAAAATGTTAAAACCTTCAAAACGTCGAGAAATGCAAAAATTTTCAATTTAGATTTTTTTAACGATTACAATTACTTACCCTACGGGAAGTTAAAAAATGTAAACTTAGAATTGTATGTATTTTCAAATTTGACTATGATATAACAAAAACAAAAATAAAGTCCAAAATTTAAAAAAAAGTTAAAGATTACACAACCCTTATTGCTTAAGGGTATGAAAAATAGATAGTATACAATTCTCAGACCTACTAAATATAAATATAAAATTTGATAAAATTATATAAATTTGTCAAACTGATTTTTATAATTTCATCTTCCAAATGTATGCTGTATCTTATAGTAATTTAATTTTTGGCACATCTCAGCTGCTTTTTGGCAATAATAATGTAGATATTACATGTTGCTTACATATTATATTAAAATATTATCTAGGCTCATAATTTCAGCTAAACTCAAATTTCAAGTGAATTGACATTTCTAGCAGATGACAGTTCAAATGTTTTCAATGTTAAACAATGATAAGTAGTTTTTTTGGAATCTTTGCCATTTATTTCTACAATATTACTATAGTTTTATTGTTCATCAAATCTTAAAAATTTTCCTTGACAAACTCTAGAAAGAATTATCAAAATTTGAATAACCGTTTAGGAGGAGTATCAAATCATACACCCGTACAGAAGAATTTTATATATATAAGATAAGATGACTCTCTGAGTCAATCATTGTATAAGTTTCTCGCAATTTGAAAACAAGTTTAGTTTCTTTAAGAAAAAGACCAGATTTAATTATACACAAAACATGACACCATCAAGGTTTGGAAACGACTTCAATAAATTTTGGTTTCGTATATGACTGGTGACCCAAGAGTTTTTGTTTCTGGAGCTCGTTAAATAACTGCAGCACCTGTATAGTCATTATAGTAAATTCACCTCGGAATTTGAATTACCCAGCTATAAGTCTGTAAATACTTGTACATTGGCACCTAAAAGTTGTCTCAAAACCTACATGGTATTTACAGACTTACAGCTGGGTATCTCGAATTCCGTGATTCTTACCTAATTTAAGGTTAAATGACTGGACTACTGATGAAAACTATTACAGAATTAGAAGATTCATCACACATTTTCATTATCATCCCAAGATTTGGTTACTATGTTCAGAACCATAAGCAATATACCAGTTGCTATATGTTTTTCCAAGGCATCGTCGTGCCATGGTGCGCTTGAAGGCAGTTTTAGGTATTATGTTCAACGTATACATTCTCCCTTACGATGTTCGTGCCAGAGCATCGTGTTTTCAGAGTACATATTCATATAAAAACACATTTTATAATTACGAAAGCATATTACCTACCTACCCTCTGCTCTAAGGTAAACAGAAATATCGGCGACGTGATAGTTGCAAAATGCAAGCACGACATGAAAATACGCTGCAATTTCCACTGCACGGATACATTATGGAAATTGGCTTGGATAGATAATAGATAATAGATTTATGGAGATTGGCCCAAATGGGTTTGCTTGCTTCTGGATTTGTTCCATTTGTTGAAACAAGTTTTACCTGTACGTTGGATTTCTATATTAACAAGGGCAAAGGGTGTTCAAAACTGTAGCAAAGAAATATTAAATGCTTCCGGAAAAACGTCGACTGAATACAGTAAATAATTTTTTAGTTTTTAAAAATTTCTTTTTTGATATAAAATGATTTCATTTTTAAGTAAACATGTCTAATCTAGTGGTGAATGGCATCGTGCTTTTAGGCAAATTGCTGGAACTTCCCATACCGTAACGATATGTTCGAGGAATATTAAATGTTTTCAAATAGATTATTATAAATACATACTGCAATTTATATATGTTATGTAAATAAAATTCAGAAAGAAAATAAAACTTCGTCAATCGAATCTAACATCAAGTACATTGTCTAATATTTATTGCAATTGTATATAATTGTATTTAAGTGGGCATTAGCTGGAAATGAAATTAAAATTCGAATTATTTTTTATATTCAAAGAATTTTGAAGAAGAAAGAAAAGCTTTTTGAATCATTAAAATCGGATGCTTATTTCTCTCAAAAACTGCCATTTTTGCACATTTAGCTCTGCATTTTCGAAATGGCTGGACCTGCCTTTGCCAAAAACTAATCACCTCGTCTCCCAATCATTACAAATTGAATGTTTTTTAGATCATAAAAATTGGATACTCCGTTCTCTCAAAAACTCGATTTGTATCTTTTGCACTCTTTGCTTCATATCTTCGTAACGGCCGGACCTGCTTTAGCCAAAAACTAATCAGCACATCTCCCTATCAATAGGAATCGAATGTTTCTTGAACCGTTCACATCGGTTGATTCGTGCGCGCGAAAACGTGGACGAAAAATGCAGACACACAAAACACACACACATCAATTTCTTCTAAGGTATTCCAAAATGTTCAGAAACATTCAAAACGTAAAAATATACAAAGATTTTCATTTTCGATTTTTTTGCGATTACTATAACTTACTCTACAAATCGTCAATATTGTATACAATTTATTTTGAATAGTTGATAAAACTTAAACATAATACTTTTATTGGATACTATAAGTGTTTAGTATTCTCATACTCCTTATCATTATTCTTATTAATATTTTCCCTATAAGAAAATTTTCTGAACAAGTCTGTCTTTCTGAAAGAGGACATTCAGTGGTAACTCAGAAATTTAGATTAATTGTCAGTAGTCTTTATTTTTTTATAAATTCTTCAAGTAATAAGTGTACTATTATAAATGAAAAATCCTTATATCGAAGACATGACTCCAAATCATTACGTAATAGTTTCAGGGAATTGGTTGGCTGTTAAAAAGACAAAAACCATTTATTTCCATTTGGTAACATTTCTGTGGTATATTTGGTATACATAATATAGATAGTCAGTTAGAATAAATAATATAATTAATTTTTGCGTAATTTTTATATAGTTTATATCAAATTCAAATGTTTCCACTTCAAGGTACATTTTGCTTTCAATGTGAAGTTAAAATTTATTAACTTCAGTATTACCTTAAAGTATATACAATCCGTGCTATAAGAATATCATATTAAATTACAATTGTTATGAAAAACTTATATAATCTGTACAATATCTAACAATCAATGCAGTTTTTTTCTAGAGAATATTTTTGTGAAGATGTTTCCTATCATTTTGTTACATATTCATTTACAATGTATAAGTATTGCATAAGAATGACGTATACGACTTTTGACAATATACTATAATTTATTTCTGAGAATACTAAATTTTGCAGATGATCTGAACAAAACTTCAAAAATGTTAAAAATTGCTTCATTAGATTCAATTCTTTGTTGGAATTTTCTTTGGAGCTTTCAATAATTTTATTACGAAAATAATATCAAGACATAGATTTGTTCTGAAAATATTATATTATGAAAAATCCATATAAATTTTGCAGGCACTTGCATCTTAATGATTAAGTAAATCAATTTCAAATATATGTATTCTAACTTCATTTTTATTGTTTCAGGTATGTTATCATTGCAGTCACTATCATTGCAGTCACTAGTCACTATCACTGCAGTCACTATCATTGCAGTCACTAGTCATTAGAAAATTGTGTGAAGCAGATAGAATATAAACAGTTAACAGGTATTTAACTACTAATTTTAAATAGTACTATTATAAAATTTACTGTCATACAGGAAGATCGAATTTAATGTTGTGCAAAAACAACTGCAACTAAAATAGTGCAACTTTCAGTGATATTCCTGAAGAAAAAGTTCTTACGTCAACTGTGGCACTTATTTTGCTGAAATTTGTTCAGTAAATTATTTGTAGCTATCTAATACATGAAACATTTTCAAATAATAAGCATTAACGCTAATCGGAGAAAGTACGATCTTTGGAAAAACTTATATTAAAACTAAGGTAGAGGGCTTTTCATTTTTTATATTTTTCTCATGATGACGTCGATTAAAAGGCACTTTTTTTTAAATTAAGTCCCATTCAGTTTCTTTTTCACATTGATCTTCAGAGAAGTTTGTTTTGTCATCATTTACAGTAATTTTCTGTTTCTTTCGTTGTCGTTTCAATTTATCTTTTCCATGTTTCTTCAGTAACATCTCAAAAATCTTATGGTGTCAAGTACCATCTCAAAGCTCTTGTGATTAGTGTCTGTCAATGTATCAGATCTATATAAAGCCATTCTCTCAATATAACATAGATCAATTTCTTTCTTCCATGCAGTACCAGTCATTAGTTATAATGCAAAACAAGTTGGTACTTGAAATGATCTATTTTGAATTTTTGAATATTATGTCTTAAAATAGAATGGATTTTCAAATAATAAGGGGTACTAATAAATCTTTGTATAAATTTAGAAACTGGTGAAAAATTTAAAAAATATATAAAAAAATCGTTTAAACAGATACAAACCTCTTAAAATCATATTACAGAATCAGTATTTATAGTCAACTGCAAGGTTGAATATAATTTTGAAAAGTAAATTGTAAGGAGTTTTTAAAATAATTCCAGCTTTCCTCCTGAACATTTATAACAGGTAGTGTAAGTTTGCGTAGAAACATCATTTGTTGAGCGGCTGTTAACGGCTGTGACAAATTGTTCCAAATTCTGGCGACGAGGAATAACCATGAGGTTGTGAGGTTGTAAAATACGATAACCAGGAGGTCCGGGGCTCACAGCAATTCCATGTGTTTGCGATAGCTGAACCGCACACCTAAGACAAATCGGGGCTCAGAATTATGATATTAGAATAAACAGATCCGCACTCACTTCTTACGAGACTTGATCCAAATTTGTCAAGTGTTTTGAAAGTAGTATTGAGGACTTTGGTATCCGAAATAGTAATTGATATTAGGTGCTCACTGGGATAGTAAAATCAACTGCCAGAGAATTTTTTTTGAATAGTGGATATTATCGAGTACCGCAGTATATAAGGTAGTAAATAATATTTTGGCGCACTCACCAATATCGAGTTCAGAACAATTGGAAAATTGGCTTCAAGTGGTAAAAGTTACCAAGTAGTACTGAATATCTAATACCATGATCTCCGAATTTAGCTCTTACGAGAGTTCCAAACTTGACAAATGTCTTGAAAGTAGTATTAAGGACTAGGGTGCTCGAAGCAATAATTGATATTATGTGTAAAGTAAAATCAACTGCTAGGGATTTTTTTGGGATGCTGGAAATTATCGAGAACCACAGTATCTGAGGTAGTAGTTGATATTGCAATGCACTCACCAATATTGAGGTTTAGAGAATTCGAATATTGATCACAAAGTGATAAATGGTACCAAGTAGTACTGAGAATCCAGTACCTAGATCTAAAGACCAAATTGGGGTAGGAACTTACTTAAAATTATAATAGTAACTACCACCTACTATAATCACTCTCTTTTTGCTCTTTTTGCTTAGTTTCAACTGAGCAAAGGTAAACAACTCCTATTGGATTTTGTTGAATATTGGATTTATCCTGGAAGATGTATCAAGAACCTAGTTCCTTCAAAATCCTAGCTGATGTTTAGTTAAAAAATTAGTTTACAATTTTATATATCGGAGTGAACATGACGACACTGCTTTTTGGAAAATTTCTTTGAGTGAGAGTAGTATAGAGGTTCAGGATATCTGAAATAAGAGAAATTTTAAGGTGAAACATGATTGCACTTGTCTGAAATTTTATTCTTGAACATTAAGAGATGCATTCGTTTTTTAGGTAACTTGATTCCATCTAAAATTGTCGGATCAACTGCTTTAGGAATTTTTTTCTATACTTGGAACTAAAGTATTTTAGAGATTCTAGAGAAGGTATCTGAAAATCTTGATAATTTTTATGGGTTGTCATGCTTGTGAAAAAGTTGAACTCAACTTGGCAAGTAAAAATAACTGTCCCTGTCTACCTGCTCACCTGTATACCTGTCTCTGTCTACTTGTTTACCGACTTACCTGTTTATCAGTTCCTTTTTTTATTTTTTTATCTGTTTTTACCTGTCTAGCTGGTAACCTGCCTACATGTCTACCAGATATAACTACCAACCTGCCTACTTCTTTGTTTTTTTTTTACTTTTTCTACTAAGTTATTGGAATATTGTGTTCTATCGAGAATCTGAATCTAGCAGGAATTTGCTATTGGTTAAGGAAAACTACAATCCATTAAAGTTATGATATCTGGTTAAACTTAGTTTGCTTTCTCTTTATATTTAAGTTGGTATTATAAATTAGATGGTATAGTTTGCTTCATGAAATTATTTCTAATATAGGGAACCAAAGCATAAACTGATATTAGATTAAATAACAAGGTAATCGCATAAATATTGGGTCAGTTTAAATTTCTATACTAACTACTATACTATTTCTATACTATTTTTAACAGATAAAATGAGATTACCTTAACTCAAAATTATTTCTAATGGTAGAGATGAGAGCACTTTTATTGGAGACTGCAATAATCAGGGTTTTTTTGAGCTTTCTGAATTCTATACCTCATTCTGTTAAGATAAATATTAAAGATAGGAGCATCAAGAGTATCATTCATTTCTTAAGTGTTTTACAGATTTTATTAGATATAACTGAAGTTTGGTTTTACTAAAATTGAAACCACTGAAGACGAAATGTTTTACTAAAATTGAACTTCTGCGAAATCCTTTGCTTGAATATGTTTTATGCACACACGTTGCATTTATTACTTCAAGCATTTTTTTTAAATCTATAAAAACATTTTTGTTCTCATTCTGCATTCAAAAAATTATATTATCAATAATTGAATTGATGCCCAATACAGTATTATTTTTTTGTATCTTCTATTAGTCATTACATTATTATTACCTACATTATATTACCTACATTATTCATGTAGGTAGTATATTTTCTCATTATACAATCAAACCCATATTTAAGTAGTTCCATTCTCGTAGTTGAAAATTGAGATTAACATCTTAATTTCTCATACATTCAACTTGAATAAAGTATCTTTCCTCTTCTTCGTTTGCCAAAAAATTTCCGTGAAAAACAAAAATATATAAACCTTGTCTCAATAATTGAATAGAAAGAGTTGTTTGGACAGGAGAGTCGAAGCGTGAAATATTTGTTGACGTGGAAAATCACTTCTGACATGTCATGTTGAGAGGAAGGATAGCTGGGCGAGCTTTTGAGCTTTCGAGCTTTCTGAGGTTACCCAAAGCACTCAAAAGCCCGTTGAGATTCTAGAAGAGCGACGACATCGAGCTTGTTCGAGGGCGATAAGATATTTTAAATTTTTATTTATGAATATACATAAGATATTGACATTATTATATACAAGAAAGTATATATATATATATATATATATATAATATATATATATATATATATATATATATGTATGTATAATATATATAAATAAAAATTTATAGTATCTTTATTTTTCTATATGTTCCAAAGTAAAATTCTGCGTCATCATCAATGGTTCTACAATTTTGAAATACAAGAAAAAATAATTTAACTAAATATAATATAAACAAAAAAAATCAAATAAATGGACGGACTATATATAAATTAATTTAAATTTAATAAAAAAAATAGAAACAATATCAAAATGAAGTGAAATCATTAATTTTTCTCTTGCAACGTGTTACTTATTAGATATATCCTAGTATAATTTATCTTTCCAATCTTTATACAAGCTAACTGCAAAAAGGCATTGCAAATGTTCACAAATGACCAGTTTTATTATTGATTTCTGTAGAAATTCTCATGTCTTAGTGCTCGCTTAAAACGAGCAATTTTTCTGAACTTGCCAATAAGTGAAAATCGAAATGAGTCTTAATGGGCCGATTCTGCCGCACAACAGACCAATATTATGACAAGGCCATGCTAACTTTCAACTTTCATACATTATGCTACTGAATCATACTGAATACTGTCAAAATGTCATGTATTTGCTGTGCATTCAGACATTTTACACATAAACTGCAACATCACTCGTATGTTATGAAGCTGGGTCAGAAAGACCCTGTTATCTACAATCATTTTTTTTTTGAGATTTGTGCGGTTTTCTATCTGACAATCTGATAAAACTTCTGACTGCACAGCAACCATATAGTTCTTGTCAATATTATGATGGAAAGTTCTTCAGAACATGGCCTTGCCATAACATTTTTCTGTTATGCGGAAGAATCGGTATCATTATCAATATCTCCTATTGCATCTATAGAAAGCCAAATAAGTGTATGTAAAATCTAGAATAGGTCCATTAGTATAGGTCTATGATCCAAGTTCTAAATTATCCTCCTGTCGACTGAAATTATGCATTTGTCATCAACGCCATTACTCATTCGGGGCGTGTGGACTGGAAAAAAGGCTATGACCATTGTGCGCCTGTGACTGTGACTCCAAACTCTAAACTCTAAACTCCACACACGGTAGTTTGTCGTGTAAGACATGGTTTTCAGTGTGTTTAGTATTACGATAAATTACGAGGCAAGCTGTACGTTTTTTGATTTACTGTAACGAGTGCATGTGTCGACCTCCCGCGTTATTAAGTTTCCGGAACAGCGCTCTCTAGCAACGAGAACCGGCGATATATGTTTTTTTCTTCTGATTTTTTTTTTCATTTTTTTTATTTTTTGCCACCGGAATATCGCCAGGCTGTGCAAAAATTAAATAATGTTCGAGAAAGATTAGCCGGTGGAGGGAAAGCTGTTATTTGTTTTAAAGTCTTAAGGTTCCAGAATTATAATATGTGGGATGAGAGAAAAGTGAGTTGAAATCAAAACGAACTACATTTTTGTCTTAGCAAGTGTATATCTATTGCCAATAAAGTCAACCACTGTTAATGTCACTTGGTAACAATAATTTAAGGGGCCGATTTTGCCCCAATGTTATTGCAAGGCTATGTTATTCATATAAAGTGGTACTAAATACTTTCAAAATGCTATGTGGTGTGCAGTCATGCGTTTTAGACAGTAAACTTAACCTAGAAAACCTACAAAATTCAAACACACAATCTTATAAGTCCATAATAACGATCTTTGTGATGTGGCATAATAACATACGAATGAAGTTTCATTCTTTGTTTTCAATTTTTCGGTCACGTTTTCGGGCGTACGGATCAACCGATTTGAACGGTTCAAAAAACATTCGATTCTTATTGATAGTGAGATGTGTTGATTAGTTTTTGGCAAAGGCAGGTCCAGCAGTTACGCGGATAGCAATGAGTGCAGAAAATAGAAATCGAGTTTTTGACAGAACGGAGCATCCGATTTGAACGATCTAAAAAACATTCAATTAGTAATGATTGGGAGAAGTGGTTATTAGTTTTTAGCAAAGGCAGGCCCGGCCATTTCAAAGATACAGAGCTAAATGTGCAAGAAATGGCAGTTTTTGAGGGAACTAAGCGTTCGATTTAAATGATTCAAAGAATTTTCTGCTTGTTTTAACAAAATAATTGGTTTTGAAAAAAAAAGTTGTTCCATTTTTTTTCCAATTTTTTTTTACAGAATTTTTTTTTTTGTCGAAAATAATTCAGATTTTATTTTTAATTCTGTCTAAAGTTCTAATATACTTCAAATAAATAATTTCAACTTTGCAATTGCATAATTGCAACGTTACAATATTTCTAATATTCTATCTGAAAAACATTCAATATTCTTCGAACATTTCGTTATGGTACGGGAAGTTTCAGCAATTTGCCTTAAGACACGATGCCATACACCCCACTAGTTTATATATTTTCATTTATAATTGGTCCAACCGTTCTAAGATTTTACCAAATAATGCTGGAACTCAAATTATGTTACTAATACTAATTCTTCTGTTTTGAATTGAATTGTGACTTTTCTTGCATTGATATGGTTTTTCGGTGGATACATAATATAATAAATATATAATTTCATGTAGGAATTAAATGAATTTTTAGACTTTTCAATAAAAGAAAATTTTGTTCAAATACGTTCAATTGTAAATTGTGAATGAATTTTTAGAATTGGGACAGTTTTCTGTAAGTATCGCTTGCTTGTAATTATTAATTTAAATTTAATTTAATTTAAAAATTTAATTAGTATTTAAATTTAATTTAAAAACTACTAAGACATCAAAATATAAACAGTTTATATTTTCTTTATACATAATAATTATACATATATTCCATAGACAACTTTCTCACAAGACATTAGAACTTGCAGTCACAAGGTTCATTTCAAACTTATTTCGGAATAAATGAATGATAAAATACTCTATAGAACCCTAAGTCAAAATTTATTCTGATGTATTTTTATATCAAATATTACTAGTTTCGTCAAAAATACCAAATCGGGTTTTTTTTGCGGAAAAACATCTATTCCTTGAGGTAGTTAATAAGGTAAAACATGTAAGAACTGTACAACTGTACAACTGTATCACAATTATTCATGATGTTCTCCTAAGGTACCTCCCATTACCCATTACAACTTCACTAAGAGCTATAAACAGCTACAATAGCGAAGTTAATAAATCTTTTCGTTAATGTCCTTGGTGGATTTTGTATATATGTATACATATGTATATACAAATACAAATACAAATACAAATGTATATCGTCGTAATAGTTTCTTAGCAGTGCGAATTGTCACGGCCCGTGGGCACTTTGAGGTTTTGCTTTTAGTAAGGTCGTTTACCGCCAGCAAACTACCATATAATTTTCTTCTGTAATCTTACTCAGTTTGCGGTAGAATAATTTCTGACCCGCACACTAATGTATGTTTATTATAGTTGTTAAGGTTTATAGTAAAATGTATTACATTTGTATAGAAGAAAATTTATATCCGCACTAACTCAAATACAAATGTACTGCCTTAAACTATTTTAACCATATATAACACTTTTACTCTTGAATATATTGAAAACAACCAGCACTAATAATACAGTTTAGTTTTGAAAAATATTGTGTAATAAGCAATAAAATACAACGTGTTTTTGATCATCTTCCGAAAGGTTTGACGTCAACACTAAATAGGAGGTGATGTGGCGGTATAAGGTGAACATATCTCCAAATTTGGTTTTGCAGTATTTTTATTCTTGAATTTATTGGAGAAACTATCACTAACATCACAATTTTTCTTTGAAGCAATAAAATACAACGTGTTTCCGATTATCTTTAAGATGGTTTGACGTCAACGCTGAACGGGGAGTGATGTGCCAATATAGGTTGGCAATATCTGCAAATTTTAAATTAAAAAAAATCTAAAAATGAAGGTTTAAGATAATATGAATTTTATTATGCATCTACCGAGCAAATTATTTGTAGATAATATCACAACAATAAAATTTTTGTCTTAAAAATGTTCATGTTCGAAAACACCAATTGATGTTCACATCAATTTAAATTGAATAAATTCAGACAGAAATTGTCTTGAGTTTGAAACAAAAATTTTCATTTAACTAATTGTGAATTTTTTTATAAAAAAGATTCACAATTAATTTGTGAATAGTAGTAAGTTATTTTTTGCGTAATTTTTATTAAAATTCTGAACCAAGCTATTTGATTTTTAGATGCCTGGAAATTCATCCAACTTGCCTTAAAGAAAAATGTTACTTACACATAGTTAAAAATAACTGCTAAAAATTGAACAAGTGGCATTAGCTCTGAGGTACCCTTCAAATGTTTTAAATTTGTATATATAATCTACATAATTAGTAATGACTTGATTTTTATATAATAAAAATGCACTTAATATTTAGCAACGTTTCAAATGATTGTGGTGGATTTTGAAATTCTGAAAATGTTTATTACAAAATTGATTTTCATAATTCATTTCGTAAGCCTATATTAAATTATTTCGTAGACCTATAAAATGAAGAATGTTTGTTTCAACCAAATTGTGGATTTCTCAACAACTAATTATACTAGACACAAATTTTACGAAAACTATGATAATAAGCAATAAGATACACCGTATTATCTATTATTTTCGAAAAGGTTTGATGCCAACACTGAACAGGGAGTAATGTGATGAATTTTGAAATTTTGACAGTGCCTGATTCTTCCAAAAATGCTCATTATAATTCATTTTGTAGGCTCATAATTTCATATTATGTTTATTTTTTGTACCTATGATAATAAACAATAAAATACAACGCGTTTTCGATCATCTTTAAAGAGGTTTGACGTCAACACGAAACAGGGAGTGATATAGCGACATATAAGTTGGCCATGAATGCAAATTTTGCTTCGCAGTAAAAAAAGCAGGATACTTATTGTCATGACATTTTAGAATTTTTAAAACGATCAGAGAAATTTGAATACTTTAATATTTTATATTTTTACATACATTTCTTATTTATAATTTGTTTTTATTTTATTCATATTATGACAATGTTTTTTTTTTTTTGCTCGTATAATATTTTACACATTTATAAATTGCTAATATTCATTGAAATAAAGAATAATTTTTTAAATTATTTTTCTTTAATCTTAACATCACATTCATAAATTTATCGGACAGAAGCCTCTTCGACAGCTAGATGCATCACCTGCGACACTTTATCATAAAAAGTGCAATCTATCAAAGACTTAAATGCTCTCTAAACACAAGCAACAAAAATTCTCATATTTTATACACAAAATATTAAGTTTCATCCGAGTTTGTCGTGCATTTTGTAAGTTAAGTAAATTTACGAGCCCGAGCCAAGGCAAGCCATCAAACTATGCTAGTAGTATAGTGCGGTGATAAAACTTTGCGAAAAGTTGCGATGCGACGGTACAAACTGCACTTTTGAAATGTCACCGCAGAGACATACTGATAACAGGCATAAACTACATGGATATTTCAAAGTCAGAAAATGCGCCAGGCTCATATGCCATCTGAAAATGTAAACTGGAAAATATTATAGGCGGAAAATTAGAATTGCATAGCGCAGTTAAACACTTCAACTGCGGATTTCACTAGTATTACAGTTTCACTTTGAAGAATACTGGGTAATAAAAAATAAATTACAACGTGTTTCCGATCATCTTCGAAAAGATTGGCGACATAAGTTGTTCATGACAATATGTATTGTTCCACATATCAATAGTGCCAGATTCACACGCGATTAAAGTTAAACTTAATTGCTACTGTACAAGATGGCATTTGAGTAAAAATAAATACATCATATAACAAATTTGAGTAATATATATTAGTAATATGGTAGCACTCGTAATTATACATATTTATTAATGTCAACCATTATACACATTTATATAATGATAAATTATAAATTATATATTTATAATAGCATTAAAAATATGTTTAATATTTCAAAACAATAATGTAATTAGTCATACTTCAAATATGACATGATCGGTTTGTCATTGTAATTAGCATTTATAAATGAACCTTCATTAGAGGAATTAAGTAATTGCTCATTAATAAATTCTTAAATATTCGTTCATGTTAAACAACGCTTAAACAAATATTGTTTTCGCAACATCACTCTTCATGTAATTGTGTTTGAAGAACTAAGAAATTAACATACATTTATTGACTGATTGTATTTTTTTTTACTTTTTTGCTGGCGATATAATCTCATTCTTTGAACAGCTGTAATATCTGTCTTGCCTAAAAAATATTTTCCATTTTAGTAATTTCAAAGATTTTATAGAAACTACGAATAACATTGAAATTATTTTTAATGAATAAACTTCCGTTTAGTACACGGCACAAATGTTTAATTTGTTTTATTATTTTCAAGGAACAGCGTAAAATATTCTTCTGATTCAGGCATTTTTCAATAAATCAATATTTGCACTACGATGTAACTTAAAAATGTTTATTTATCTACGCCGATTTCCTTGTTGATATCTGGTACGCATACAACTACAGATCTCTATTCACATACACGACGACTAATCACAATCGACCCGTTTAGAAATGATTTCATCGAAAGCGAATGACGTACAGTTCGGGCGTAACGAATTTCCGTTGCATTTGTACGGACTTACACCCTAGTCGTGTCTAAAGAAGTTTTACTTTAAAAAATAACCGACTTTATCTGAAAATAGCTTTATTACTCACACCACTCATATCCTAAATTATTTGTCCCTGAGGTTAATTTGAGGTTTCATCACATTCCGTCCTCGTATTTCATGTGCCATATTAATATTTTGTTTCTCGGCGAGGTTGAGGTTGCCATTTACGACTTTACATATGTCAGGTTTATTCATGAGAGACTTAATTGTTATGTCGTGTCGTATATCAAATTTCGGTCGAAACTTATATACACACCTACTGATTTATGATGAAATTTGTAGTAGTACAATAATCGAAATGAATGGAGGTCAAATTGAGGATTTATATGGAGTATTATAGATGTATTCCATATTGCGCCAGTCTTGTATCAAGCAGCAGTGATATCGGTTTTCACTTGAAACTTGGAAGTGCCTATAGTAACGTTGCCTTGTGAAAATTGTCTTTATCTGGTATTGCTATATCAAAAGTATCATCAGTATCACAGAAATTGTAAAATAAAATAAGTCAGATACAGGTGGAGCAACTGTTTGAATTGACATCTATAAAACCAATGTTAGTTAAGACAAATCATCACATCAGCTTAAACTATCCTTGATTTTTGTTCGCTGTTCCAATAATACATATGAAGAAAAAATTAAAAACTATTTGGAATTGGTATTTAGCCTTGAGGCAAGTTACATGAACTTCCCGATATGTGCAAATAATCGACTTAATCAATAAAAAATGAATTAATTTATGAGTGGTTTTATTACACATAATTGAAAACGAACGAACACATTAACTCGGAGCATTTTCTGAAAGCAAATTTTAACAAATCAATAATTTGTATAATTGAACCAGTTTGCGTAGGGCTTTATTGGTTTAATATGTTCATTAAGACCAATTACTCTTTCAAGTAAAATACCAAGTAAATCGTCTAATTTTGATTTTAACAAACGTAAAAAAAAAATTCCTTTTCTCAAACTTTGATGGATTTTAAAAAATTAAACTACTTATCGTACGGCCCTAATATTTCAGTAAGTTCTATAAGACCATGATTTACATGGCCAAAGAAAGTTTCATGAAAATCGGCTTAAATTTTATTTTCAACAGTTAATTACAAGAAAACGGCTCGGTAGATTTTCACCTAAAAGTAATCAATATTATTCTCAACTAATATATTTCGAACAGTTTTTGATTTTTTTAAAATCGATTCTGTAGAATGAACTTAAATGTGGATGAAAAGTTTAACACTCTTTTTCAAATTACAAAGAAACGGCTCAGCAGATCGTCTCACAAAACTGACAAACTAAAGTTCTCATTGAGATACATCGAATGGCTTTTAAATTTCTGAAATCGGTTCAGGCGTTTTTGAGCAAACTTCGATGAAAGTTCTAATTTTGACAAATGCCAAAAAAACGATACCAGTTTTTGCAAACTTTGGCGAATTTTTAAAGCTAAACGGTTAGTTAGTTAAGACAAATCATCATAACAGCTTAAACTATCCTTGATTTCTGCTCACTGTTCCAATAATGCATATGAAAAAAAATTAAACACTAGTTGGTATAATAGTCTCATTCGATTCAGAATGGCTTGAAACGTCGAGAAAACATAAAATTAGCAAATCGGATTTTTTTTATGAAAACATAAACTTAATGAATTTTATTAAGCATCGAGTAAGCAAATTGTTTATAGATAATTTTAACAATGCCTAGAAAATATTTTCAATTTACACTATAAACTACTGTATCTATTTATTACCCGACTTTGGTAAGACAATTACTCAAATTTATTGCTCTAGCAAATAGTATTATATTCTGCGAATGAGTTTCAAACAAAAACACGAACTTAAGATTGTAGTATGAAGTCGTAAATCTTCATTATGGCGCGAAAACCTATCACAACAAAATATTCCAGATCAAGATATTACAGAAACATAGCTTTTACTATGCTAAAATCATGAATAAATAGCATGCAAGACATTTTGCTAGCTTGTAAAATACTGGAATAGAATAATTAATTACAACGTTGTAAAAAATACATTAAAATGCGCTTCCGGACGCTTTATCGGTTTTATAACAGGATTTTATGGTTTCTTGAAGGCGATTTGTGCACACGTAAATAGTTGATATGATGAAAATAAATAATAATGGGTAGTACTGCTTTAGGAAAAGTCTATGAGCCGAGTTAAACTCCATTTCATATCAGGAAATAAAAGTTTTCACATTGCCATTTCACACCGCAGTGCCCAAAATAGACTACTTTTAATTGCAAACATATTTTTATCTATATTTTCAAGTGAATGCGGATATCACTACTACATGATATCATGCTATTTGAACTGGGATTTAAACCCACTATCAATACTAAAATAAGTACATTTTAAGAACCGCGTTTTAAATATTCTCTAGCATTGAATCATTACTTTTTACCTATGACAATTTGGAAAAAAATAATATGTATGTGACCATTTTAAAAACTTACAGTATTGTCACACTAACCTATATTGCCTATACATATAACACTAACTAAACTGAATCCCATAATATTTAGTATTAAATATATAATATTTGATGTCCAAATCGATCATAACAAAAATCGTGAAATTGTACTAAAATAGATATTTATTATAACCTATTCATTAATTATTAGAACGATTTATATGGACGGTGTCAATTAAATTGTTTAATGCGACAATATTAACGTTAATATGTTCGTAAATTAATGAATCGTATCATTTAGTGTTATGTAATGGTCTGCCACATAATGTAAAATAAATTCTGTATTTTGGTAAATTAAATACTATTAACTCTTCAGTAGAATAAATTAATAAAATTACAAAATATTAGGTTTTTTTTAATTCATTTATTACTGAGGATGTTCTACGATTTTGGCAAAATACTCAAAGTATATTGAATTTTGGAAAAAAAAAGTTCATCGTTTTGGAGCCGAAAAAATCTCCTGAGAACGACAATTATAAACTAATCTCAATTTTTGATGAGTGACTATTGAATTTTGGCGAATTATTATATTATGCTCTTTTTTAGATAAGGAAGATATATTCAGATTAAAATAATAAATGATGTTAAATATTATTATATATATTCCTCAATAGTTTTCCATAATTTTGTAAGCATGACACTCAGAATTGGATAACTGTTTCTTATTTTAATACAGTTATTTTAGACCACATTAGAAGTCAAATATATCATTAAATCACAAACAATAATGTACATTGTTTTTATAGTAATGACTATGAATTTGCGAGTTAGTTCCATTTACTGAACATATTTGATGAAAAAAAATCTTACGTTTTGCTATCAACCAAAACTAATTTGTATATAAAGAAATTTTCTATGCTTCTTAAAAAAATATTTTTCAGATTTATCTCAATATATTTTTAGTAAATTTCATTATATTTTTTAATACATTATATTACAATACTAGTAGTGCATGGCATCGTGCTTTAAGGCAAATTGCTGGAACTTCTCGTACCAAAAATTAAAATTTCTGAAAAAAATTCAATTTTCTTAAAAAAAAATTTAAAAATCGATTTTTGAGATTTTTAAATTTTTTGAAAAATGATGTTTTAGGAAAATTTGATTTTTTTCATACTTTGAAATATTTTGGAAATTGTAGCTGCACATTCATACACACACATGCGCGCACACACACATCCATTTTTTCTAAAGTATTCCAAAAATTTTTAGAAACCTTTTTGAGATATATAAAAAATTTTATTTTCGATTTTTTGAGATTACTATAACATACCCTACGGGAGTTTGAATTCTAGTTACTTCAAAAAGATGATTGAAATGAAATAAAATTTAAATTTTTATTTTAATTTTATTTTAAAGATTTTTTTAAGTAACTAGATTTTAAATTGATAACATAAATCAGTACACAGTCTTTTTATCGAAAATCTCCTTTATATAGTTCTGCAATACATCAAAATATATTCCAAGATCTTCAAAATATATTATAGAGTTAAATCAAGTGAGTAGATTATGCTCCATAAATCTAAGTATAAATATCTTAAAAAAAAATCTCACACAATATACTATATACTGAACATTCTTATTTATTTAGTTATTCTTGTTTTTATCGAAGGAAAGAAAAGCGGATTTTCTGGCGAAAACATGAACTTATTTTTTTGAGAAGGTAAAAAATCAAATCATCATCATTTTATAAGAAAGATTCATTTACTAATTATAAGAAAGTGAAGGATGATTCGTTTGAGATCAAATTCACTAATGAGTTTTTACATCTAATATATAAAAAAAATTAGTAATAACAATTTTAAGAATATTCCTAATAAAACTTTGCTCAATTTTGTTTCTGTTTATCTGAAGTCTTAATTCAAATAAGAAAAAACATAATAAGTTGAGGTTTGTCAAAGTCGATACAAGTGTGAGAAATATGTTAACCTTAAATGTTTTACTTAACATAAGAAAAATATGAACATTGATCGACCAATTTATAATTGGTCAAGATTTTCACCTAAAAATGGCACATCAATAAAAAGTTCAGCCAATTTTAACATATTGTATGCAAATATAGAGACTAGTTGCCAAAATTAAAGTGGGTTTTTAAATTCAAAACTGCCAAAATAAATCACTAAAAGAAGAAGTACGTCACAAATTAGTTGATCCACATTGACCAGATATTAGTACAGTAAAAAACTCGTTTATACAAGTACAAAAGCTGTCTCGATTATCACCCAAATTTACTTATCAGAGAACTCCTGCAAAAATCTATAAGAGCCAGAAATAAGGAAGTTCAATCTATATCAAATAGTGTGAATCTCAAAATCTTTGTCAATAGTGATGATTTTGCATTAAAGCCTAAAAACATACAAAAAAATTCTAAAAAAAAAAATCATTTTGTGATTGTTCATTTTGGTGAATTGTTCTTTTTGGTAAGTAGACACAATTTTTTCTTTAAAAAACATTTCTTATATATTTTTGTTTTTTCATTTTTTTTCAAGATGAACACTGTCTTCACAATTCTTCCATCTGGATCCAATTTATATTACCATTCCTCTCTCAAGAGAGTTTAATCACCGCAGCACACAGTTGCAAATTAAAACTATTTCAATTAGTTCCATTTCCTTGTTTTAAAGTCAAATAATTTTCGCTATAAATCTTTTTTACCCCGAGGAGACGCAAAAAACAATGCTCGAGTTGCGAAAGTTCAGAGCGCGCGAATTTAAAGAAATCGCTTTAAGTTCTTATCTCTTTTATTGTTCGGCACGATTTCGAATAGTTTCGTATTATCTAGAAGATAATCTGGTTTTATCTTAGTTTTAGATAAGATTTAAAAAAATGCTTGTGGAGATAGTAATTTACAGTTTCAGTCTTTAGTCAAAATCTTTAACCACCTTACGGTAAAATTTGTTTCCAATATTAAGTTGACCATATGGTTTTTTCGTTGGAAATCCTATACTGTTTCTCACCAGTATGCTAATTTTGTTATCTTGACGTTTTAAGTCATTTTGAATCTTCTGACACCAAAGTTGGAACAGTGTGTGTGTTTATGATTTTCTTGCAAGTGCTGAACACGTATCAAGAACCTTAAATTGAAATTAGATAGTTTCATATCACTTTAGCAGCATTTTTCAAGATCTGGTCAAGGTTAGTTAACTACCCAAGTTTTGGCCCATTTCTTAGTCAATTGCTCGTTACTAATTTACTCACGTTTGAAAATCCTTTTTAGGCTGTTTTCCTCCTCCTTTTGAGGGCTGAGAAATGATTCAGTTGTAAGAGAGGGTTGAATGTATTACAAATTAGCGTATTTCTTGTGATATCCATATTACCAACTTTTTTCCAGGTCTATAACCAAAGTTTTTGACCATTTCTACGTCAATTACTTGTTACTAATTTACTCACGTTTGAAAATCCTTTCAAGCCTGCTTTCTTCTTCTACTAAGGGCTGTGAAATGATTCAGTTGTAAGAAAGGGTTGAATATGTAGCCCTTTGTGTAGAAATTAGCGTATTTCTTGTCACATCCACCTTAACGGCTTTTCTCCTGGTTTTGCATTGTGCTCGCTACATAATAGGAGATACACATGGCTCTTTGCAAAGTGATTGTCTCACACAGGCTAATGTGTGAAATTCATAATTAACTTATGAATCTCTGAGATAGGAGAATATATAGAGCAGTGTTCTCAAATATTACGAAACTGATGTCATTTCTATATATTCAATATGACAGATGTAATGGAAAATTGAATAAAACACATATGAACGCATGTGCATATATTTTCTTTTACAAAAACTATTTACTTGAATTACCTCAAATACCTTATAATTAAATACAGAAGCGGTACTTGTTCCTACTACTCATTATTTATATGAGTAATTGTAAGTGCTGAGTTAAAGAAGGTAATGTAATGTAATATGGTTAATTTGTAAATAGAAGGCCAAATCAAATTGTTAACAAACTGGCTGTTATTACCATTTTTGTGTAAGGCCTGTTTTTGTAAATCCAACTAGAAAAATAGCAAGTAAAAAAGGTCTACAAAAATCTACCAAGGCTGTAAACTAATGGCGGTTCATTTGGAATTGCTGATGAAATTATCAGCAATATTGGTGACCAAACTGCAAGGAAAATTAAACATGTTCAATGAAGTCAATATAGTAAGATTCATAGGAAATTATTTTGGTTTTGCATACTCATTATGTAATCTATTGTGATTTAAACAAGATTTGGAAGAATTATTCAGAGATTGATCAAAAAGCTTCGGACACAATCTTAACAAACTTATAGTAAGGCGCAGTTCATTCTGTGATTCAAATATTTATGATTTGTTTTCTTGTAATATTGGTATAGTGTTTAGATAATTTCTTAAAATTTGTACTGGATTTTAGAAATAACTAACAATAATCAAATTTGATGTCAAATGTAGGAAAACGCACCTCCAAACATAATTTTTTGGTGTATTATATATAGGTGCACATGTGTGCAGATAGACAGATACACAGGTGAACAAGTAAAAGGGCAGACATGTAAACAGGTAGAAAAATTATCAGACAAGCAGGTTTGCAAATATACAGGTAGACTAGTAGATATATAATTAGGTGTAAAAGTAGAAAAGGAGATTGGTGGACAGATAAACTGGTAAGATGATAGACAAGTAGAAATTCACGGATGAGTTGGTAAAATTTGGACATGTAGACACGTAGACATATAGACATATAGATATATAGACATGTGAAAAGGTAGACAGGCAAAACTCGTTACCAGCTGGGCATGTTTTGGACCTGTAGGCATGTAGACAGGTAGGCAGGTACACAGTTAGACAGAGCACCTTCAAACACCTTTATTTATTTTTTGGTGTATTATATATAGATCAGTACTAAAAATCTCTATTGACCATCTGGGTTCAGTAATTGTTGAACTGTGAAAAAGTGAAAATAACTCATTCTAAATATATCTTTAATATATACATTTTCGAATTTCCTTTCTCCCAGAGGCTAAAATGGTTCCAAATTGATAAAAAAATATTCTCTATAAGTTTTAGCTCTTAATATTAACTTTTAGATAGTGCGCAATTCAATCAAAGCTTCGTATGTAAATAGCATGGGAAAAAATTCAAAAATTTTAAAAATATTTCTAAGGTATAACTAAGCGACAAATGCATTAAAAGTGACAATTTGTGTCATCTTTTATTGAAAATTGAACTCTCTACAAAACAGGTTTTTTATATTGATTTATTGTTTTGTAGGGCGTTGAATTTTGAATAAAACTTATTCATTTGTTCGTTAAGTTATCTCTAAAAAAACATTTTTAAAATTTTTGAAAATTTTCTCATGCTATTTTCATACATACTTTTAGTTCTACCTAAAAGACAATATTAAGATCTAAAACTTACAAAGGATTTTTTTATCAATTTGGAAGTTTTTGAGCCCCTAGGAGCAATAAAATTTTAAAATGTCCATATTAAGGGCCACTCTAATATTATATATATATATATATATATATATATATATATATATATATATATTCATACAATGGCCATCACTCAAACAAATAATCTTTTTAAATTAGCTTTCCCACACTTTTACAAGTCTCATTTATTTTCTATTTTAATTTTGGTTTCTTACCGTTGCATGCCATCATCATTAAAATAGTTCTACTATTCTTTCTCATATTTGCATTGGTTTATATGAATAAAATATTTAAATAAATCCCATAATTATGTATACAATATGAGCTTTGTTTATTATTTATACCTACTGGCATTAATTATAGAGGAAAATAACGGAAAATATTTTTTGAAGTAAATGAAAATATCAATTTGTTTTCTTTTTTTATATGTACTATCTTATTAAAACTTATTGAAACTAGTTTTTTGTATATATTTTTATTAGCAATGAGAACTTAACTAGTCCTATGAGCTGTTTTGATGGCAACCGAAATGGTTGTCCTATTTTTAAGTAATGAATTTTTATTACAATAATTTCTGTAATACAGTTGAAGGCTTTATTTGTGCTGCAATTTTAAGTAGGGACTATTTTGACTTGGGAAAATATTTTTGTAATTATTTCCAAATGATTACCGATGTCACTACTGCTCGACATCATGCTGCTCGAGGTGGTATGGAATCGTTACTTCTAATTGATATCCTATAGCTTTAATAAATCCACAAAATATTCCATACTTGCAAATGATTTGCTATCTATTTTTCCAACTGATTACCGATGTCTCTGCTGCTTGACATCAGGCTGTCCAATGTGGTATCGAGTCTGCAACTTCTGATTGAAATCCCATAGCTCCAATTACTACGAGGTGGTGTTTCTCCTTCATTTTTGGCTACTCGATCTCCAAATTATATTTTATTTAAATCGAACGAAAAATGTCCATACTTTATGGTTCACAAACACGTCTATATAATATAATTCCACTTAACTAGAATCGCAATTAGCTAATTGTCCGTTAACTGCTACGGTTTCCGTTATAATTGACCGATCGAAAATTCCGTTAATAATTGATTGATTTTAATGTACTTGCCTGTCTAATAGGTAGAACGACCTACATCACTCGAAATTCTCGCACATTAGGCAAAATTGACTAATTGGTTTTTATATTGGTAGCCAAATTAAATTAGATGGTGTAGAATCTACAAATAGATTGTAGATAGATGGTAGATTATTAATGATCATTTAATAGAGTACCTATTGGTAAGTTGCTAAATAATTTTATATGATACAGCATCATTACACAGTTTCGTCTAATTTTCTTAATGCTAAAAGTGTTAATAAAAATCAAGTAACATATGTATGTCCAGAAAAGATGACCATACGATTTTCAATAAAATGTCAAATCTATTAAACAAATTAAATACCTCATTAGAGATATACTCTTTCAATGCTTAAAACCCAGAATATAGCCATAAAATTTAATAATACTTTAATAAACAAATAATATACGCAAAAAGTAGGAATTCATACAAGATAAAGGGTAAAATAGGATAGGGCACAAAAGTCCAATTTGACTTTCAGTATAATGTCTTATTTTAAAATTTGAAGAGATATTCATATAATAATAGCTAAACTATATTTATTATTACAAAGATTGTTGACCTTGTAACCTTGATGATAGTATATAACCTTGATTTGGTGTCTCTCCTAGGAAATAATTATCAGCAGATCTGGAAAAACTATTAGTTGAATTTATCCCCTGTAAAATAGTTTTGTTTATCTTATTTAATTTTTGATTAACTTTACGTAGGGTAAGTTATTGTAATCGCAAAAAAATCGAAAATGAAAATTTTTGCTTATCTTCACGTTTCAGAGGTTTCTGAACATTTTGGCATACCTCAGAAAAAATGGATATAAATATATATATGTGTGTGTGTGTTTGTGTATGTGTGTGTGGATATAATTTTCTGTCCACAGTTTCAAGGGCACGGATCAACTGGTTTGAATGATTCAAAAAGCAATCGATTACTATTGATGATGAAACGTGCTGATTAGTTAGCAAAAGTCGATGTAGCCGTTTCGAAGATATGAAGCAAAGAGTGCAGAAAATAAAAATTTAAATTTTCAAAGAACCGAACATCCTATTTGAATGATTCAAAGAGCATTTCCATCGTAATGATGGAAAGAAGTGGTGGTTAGTTTTTGTGAAAATACAGGTCTAGCCGTTTTGGAGATACGGTGTTAAATGAGCAAAAAATTGAGTACGAAGCATCCGATTTGAATAATTCAAAGAGCATCCATTTCGTAATGATGGGAAGGAGTGGTGATTAGTTTTTGTCAAAGACATGTCCAGCCGTTTCGGGGATAAGGAGCTAAATGTACAAACGATCAACCGATGTGAGATATTCAAAAAGCAATCGATTTCTGTTGATAAAAAGACGTGCTGATTAGTTTTTGTCAAATGTCGGTCCAGCAGTTTTGGAGATACGAAGCAAAGAGTGCAGAAAATAGAAATTCAATTTTAGAGAGAACCGAGCATCCGATTTGAATGATTAAAAGAGCATTCAATTCGTGATGATGGGAAGAAGTGGTGATTAGTTTTTGTCAAAGACAGGTCTAGTCGTTTTGAAGAAAAGGAGCTAAATATGCAAAAAATTGAGAAAACAAAGCATCCATTTTGAATGATTCGATATACATTTTGCTTGTGTTGACAATGTGAAGAAACAATTAGTTTTTGGCGAAGAAAAAGAAAAAAAAAATCGGAAAAAGCAACCTCGTAAGAATTAAGATGATGGCTTACTACCACAGACCTTAAATACATTTAGTATGAGGTCTATGGTTATTACACTTCATTTGTCTTCTACTTTAAAATGGTATCGTTAGAAAATTCTATACTAAAATTGTTTTTTTTTTAAATACTGGCCGTGAATCTTTTTTTCTGTGGACATTTAAGTACCATATATTGAAAAAATTATATCATATCTATTATCTTATATCTGGTGTTTGCATTTATGGGCATAAAAACCTCTATTAAGAGAATGATACGGCTGTTATAGTAACTTTGATTTCGTTAATTTTACGTGTCACAGACCTTTGTGCAATCTATTTTTTTAGATAATGCTTGTGGATCTTTAAGCACCATATATTAATAAATTAATATCATATCTATTATCATATATCTAGTGTTTGCATTTTGAGCGTGAAAACCATACTTCAAGAAAATAATACAGGTGTTACAGTGACATTGACATTGACATCGTTAATTTCACAAGTACAGACCTATGTGTAACCTAAATTAGAACAACCCAATGGTGAGATATGGTTTCAGCAAGTCGGTACCACTTTGACTTGACCTGCAAGCTAATGGGCTAAGAATCGACATTCCGACCCAGTGCCTCACAACTATTAAAAAACCCGAAGCAACTGTTCAATATTTATTCATACATATCACATATTTCTTTTCCAAAAAATAGTCACAGTATCCAATATATTCGAGATGTGTTCTCGTTCTCGTTCTCGAGTACATATTCGAGTGATTCGAGAGTTTCTTCTTTGTTTTATATTTGCCGCCGCTTGACACGGCTCACTGCGCTCTCTATTGAGTAAGAGAGCGAATATATGCAAAATAAGTTCGTGGTAAAAGTTCAGAAACATTGAGCAGGAGTCCCAGTCGATACTGTTGCATTTCATGCTTATGGATCGGGGAGTAGTTTTTTTTTTATCACATGTGTATCATATTATATATGGGTCAGACAAAACTTGTTTTTTTAATTGTTTCTTTGAAGGCATATTTAGCCCTTTTTCTGCGAGCGTCGTCCATTGGTGACATCTATATGATTACCTTTGCGTACTGGTGTCGCTTATAAATGATACCAAGTGTTGTAAATCACTTTGACTAATGAATAATGCAACTGTCTTTTAATAATAAAATCGTTTATTACTATACTATTAAATTATTATGAGATGTTAAACTTAGAATATTGGATTTTATATTATTTCCCCTTCGAGTGCCAGGGAATAAGAAAGCTTATTTTTGTGAAAATATTGGTTAGCTGCTAAAGAGGTGGACGTTGAAGTTCCAGTGCTTGAAGTGGATTTTACTCCCTTTATAGTTGTAGTTGACAGTTGATACCAAGTGTATCAACCAAGTGAAGATTTAAATACAATTTTTATTGATAATTATTGAAAAATATTGAAAAATGTTGTTGTACCTGGTCTGTTCAGTAGCTTTACTAGGTGGCTTTCACTTCTGCGACAAACATTCTCACTAAATAGCCACGGACAATGAAAAAACTGAAAATATACTTGTCATGGAGAAGTGCATTGACAACTCTACTCGTCATGAGTATAAATCAGGGACCATTGCTTCAATGGTTTGTAATTTTTTAGAACAACAAAGACCATTCTCAAATTTGTCTAAAATGTTTTGAGGCGGTATAAAGCTAATTGAGTTGTATTTTACCTTGTGGCAAGTTGCTTATAAAAAAAAAACCGATTTTATTTGATTTATATATGATCTACCTATCTATCAGGCTGCCTATTTCTGTTTACCATGTTTACTTGTCGATATGCTAACCTGGTTATCTGTTTACCTGTCTTCATGCCCAAAATATTTACCTTCCTATTTGTCCACCAGTTCATCAACATACCTGTTCATCTGTCTACCTGTCTATCTTTCTACCTGTTTACTTCCCTACCAGTTTCTTTTTCTTGGTTTTATACTAGATTACCTGTTCACCTGTATAACTGCCAACGTCCATTTTTACTTTAACTCCATTTTTACTCTTCTACCTATTTATCTGCCTACCAGTCTACATATTTATCAACAATTCTATTTGTATATAAATTAATATTAAATATTTGACCAACTGATCACATTTGACTAACAAATGTCTTGTTACTTTAATTTTTTTCCGCAACTCTCTTCGCAAAAATGTAATGAATTCTTCATTTCGTCAGCACAAGTTAACCTGTTAATTTCCCGTAGAAATCGCAACAAAATCAAAAATGAAAATTTTTATATAAATTTACCTTTCGAAGGTTTCTGAACATTTTGGCATACCTTAGAAAAAATGGATGTGTATATGTGTGTGTGAGTATCTGTGTGTGTGTGCGGATTACCCTATTTGAACAGTTCAAAAAACATTCGATTCGTACTGATAAGGAGACGTGCTGATTAGTTTTTGGCAAAGGTCTAGCCGTTCCGCAGATACGGGGCAAAAAGTGCCAAAAACGGTAACTCAGTTTTTAAGAGTCGGAACGGCTAATTTGAATAATTCAAAAAACATTTTACTTGTATTGACAAGATAAAGAACTGATTAAATTTTTGGGAAGGCAGGTCCAGCGGTTATGGACTCTCAATAAAAATAAATTAAAAAAATGTTATTTGGCAATCAAAAATGTTTATTGGACTTATGCACATCAAATTATCAGATATTTTATAGAGATTTTAATAATTTCCATAGCAAGTTCCGTACCAAGATTTTTAATTACGGTACAGGAAGTTTCAGCAATTTGCCTTAAGGCACGATGCTTCGCACCCCACTAGCTTTAGTACTTCTTTAAAAAATGGCTTGTGTCTCCGAAACAGTTCGACCTGCCTTCGAAAAAACTACGTCTTTCTCTTTGTTTATATTTATATATACCGTCATATGTCGTTGACTACCAAGCTGATAGTTATTAAATAAGACATTTCAACTGCAGATCATTTTCCTATGTAAATTCCATCCGTTGGAAATATTAGTTCAGGTGCAAACACGAACAACACATGAGCTCCTGGAGCAAAACCCTCGTATGTCAGTTGAAATTGCATCCAGACTGACTTTGCTCCGGTGAATAATTCAAAGGTCATAAACTCGGTTGGTCAATATCCTGTGATGTACTAGACTCTACTAGACTATGGTCGAAATTTCACATACGTAGGTACCTACCTCGATCTCGTGTCCTTGCATTTTAAATGCAACTTAAGTCGGAAGGAATTCGTCGGAGAGGATATGAGATGGTTAATGGTCAACCAGTAAATGAATTATTTACGTGGTGAGAGTTGCTTAAAAATTACCCTTAATGTAACTGTTAAAGTACAAATTTTTATGTCATTTGCTTAATCTTCTAGCTTTCATTGAATTAATTGTTTATAAATTAAAATAACATGAAAACGATGGCATGGGATGCAGATTTTTGCAGTGAAAATGCATGTATGCATTTTTGGATATGATGTCATGATAAATTTTATTCGCAATAAATAATTTTGATTGAATGAAAATGAATGAATCTTAAGAACTACACACTCATCGTCTATAAAATGAAATATCTTTTCAATATGATATTATGAAGGTTGGCAAGTAAGTGCGGAATTTTGTTAGAAAAACAGACATTTTTTTATGGAACTAAAATAACGTGATCAAAGACATTTTGTTATCTTTCAAGCAGCATCATTATCCAAATTTTAGCAAAATTCTGGTTCTTATTAGCAAAAACTGAATCAGGTACAATTTGACACCATTATAATCATTGAGTTTTTTACCATTCAAGAAGTTGCAAGATTAAAACTTGCAACTTCTGGCAAATGGTAGGTTGCTGTCGTAAAACATCCCTACTTAGGTCCAATTATTTTTGCCGAATGTCCAAATATATGTGATAAATGGAATAAAAAACCGCTTAGGTTTATCAATTGTTCAACTCAATTGTTTTATTTAGCTAATTGTTGTCATCAATGTAGACATAACATTTGATCTTTCAATTAGGTGGTAAGAGAAAAGTAGACAATTTCTTTGTAATCAATTTTAATTTGACGACCGGAGCGTTTATCATCTTTGAGTCAAAAATCACCAGAACGAAATTTGACAAAACAATTTTGACACTGCTGTTTTTTTAAGGCTTTGGCATCATAAAAAAGTAATAACTTTTTGCTTCAGATGCCACTTTACAAAACTAAAAATAAAATATGACATTTTTTTATTTTCCATATTGCAACGTATTCCGAATGGAAACTATGCAATGGAAAAAATACTCTTTTTACTGATATATATTTGAATTGCATAAACAATAATAGAAGGTATTTTGCTTCAGCAAACGTAAGTGAAAGTCACTTTCTTAGTTGTCAACCTAATATAATATTTATTCATTCATTTGTATATATAATTCGAGAATATTTATAATTCTCATTCATTCATTTAGCTGTTAACTAGTCAGATATTTTCTTTCGTACTCCCAATAACTCAATTTATGACAAAAGTTAGTTCAACTTGTTGAATGCAATACAAATTAATAATTTTCACTCCAGTTTAAATGTAAATCTTTTAAAACTATTATATGTATTTTCTTTGTTTCAATTACCAGTAATTGTTGTATTGCTTAATATAAATGCTATTTGCAACAATCTTATATTATAAAAAACATAATCCTTATTAACTTTCCGTAGGGAAAGTTATAGTAATCGCAAAGAAAATAAAATGAAATTTTTGCTTATCTTTACGTTTCAAAGGTTTCTGAAGATTTTGGCATGTCTAAAAAAAATGGCTGAATGTGTGTTTGTGTTTGTGTGTGTGTAGTATGTTTGTAAATCAACCGATTTGCATGATTCAAAAAACATTCGATTCCTATTGATATGAAGACATGCTGATTAGTTGTTGGCAAAGGCAGGTTTATCCGTTTCGGAGATTTAGGGCAAAAAGTGCCAAAAACGGTAATTTAGTTTTTGAGAAAACGGAGTACTTGAATTAGATGATTTGAAAAACATTTTACTTGTAATGACAAAATGAATAATCGATGACATTTTTGGTAAGGCAAGTCTAGCAATCTTGGAGATACGGAGAAAAAAGTAAAAAAATAAAATTTGGTGGTCAAGAATGAACATTTAAACGTATGCACATCAAATTATCAGGTATTTGAAGAAGTTTTTAAAAATGAATACTAATTTTTTTGTTATAATTTTGTTGGGTTCTGTGGCAAGAAATTTAATTTTTAAAGTTCACTTATACGGTTCATGCAAATTTTGAAATTTTCGGCAAGAAAATTTCAAAATTTTCAAAAATGTATAAAGTTTTATACTCAAAATATGAATTTTAAATATAAAATTCAGTTTGAAAATGTATATATTTCAAATGCGTTATTCTAATCGTAAGAAGTATACCCTCAGATGGATTCGTTCGGCATCTCTTGCTAATGTAAACTTTCTCAAGTGTTTCGAGCGATAAGATCGTCACTGTATATTTTATGAACGATAAAATATTGATTAAGATTGTTTATTTGAAAATATTTAAAAGAATTGTTATTAATCATAGATCAATATTTATTGATTTATGTATTTTTTCCGAATATTTAATTCTGGTAAGGAAAATTCCAGTAATTTGCCTAAAGGCACGGTGCCATGCACCACTAGTAAAATTTCAATTTAAATGCATCAGTATTTAAAATACAATTACGCAAAAATCCATCGAATCTAATATTGTATATTTTTTTTTATTTAAAATTTTTTCCTCCGGAAAATCGGGAAAACTACAACTAATCTCAACCCATTCCCTCAAATCCATCTTAAACACATTCGCTGCCACCGTGATGGTAACCACATCGGGTTGCCTACAGCATTTTTAACCCTGGCTCGTCGTATTATCTCCAATGGCTCGTAAATAAGGATTTAGTTGGCCTTAGAGCAAAACGCGGTCGGAGTATAAAGACACCGAAATTACGACAATATGCTTTTACTATACACAAAACTACTAGGATTTACTAGTAAAACACATAATCCTGTTAATGGACATAATAGGATAGACATTAAAATAAAACTGTAAGGATTTAGTACGAGTTTTATAGCGGAGTTATTGACGTCGGAAACGGTTTGGGTAAACTATCTGATGTTTGGCGAAATTGTATGCAGGGAGAAAATTTGTTAAAGCCATATTTTGCTAGAATTTATTTTATTGCAATCGATATCAACAAATATTTTTTTTAACTTTCCGAAGGAGAAGTTTGTTTTCATCATAAAAATCCGATTCGCTAATTTTATGTTTTCTCGACGTTTCTAACCATTCTGAATTGAATAAGACCAAATTTTGAAAAAGAATATGTGTGTGTGTATGTGTGTGAACAGATATCATCCTAAATCGACTCAAAAATGGCTGGACCGATTTCAAAAATTTAGAAGCCATTAAATGTATCTCCATGAAGACTATTCTTTGTCAGTTTTGTGCGACGATCGGCCAAGCCGTTTCCTTTCAAGTAGCAGAAAAGGGGAAAAAATTGTCCACGTTTTAGCCCGCAATTCTGAACCGATTTTGAAAATTTAAAAACTGTTCGAAGAATATTGGTTGGGAATAGTGCTGACTAGTTTTTGGTAAAGACCGGCGGAGCTGTTTTCTTGTAATAAAGTGTTATAAAAAAATTCGACGATTTTTTTTTTTGACGTAGATATCATAGTTTTATAGACCATATTAAATATTACGGCCCTACGACAAGTCATTTAACGCCAAAGTTTGCAAAAATTAATATCGTTTTTTTGGCATTTGTCAAAACTAGAATTTGATCGATGTTTCTCGTCGTTTTTTTGTAATTTGAAAAAAAAAGTGTAAACTTTTTTGTCCACGTTTTAGCTCACAATTTTGAATCGATTTAAAAAAATCATTAACTGATCGAAAGATATTGGTTGAGAATGATACTGATTAGTTTTAGGTAAAGATCGACCGAGCCGTTTTCTTGTAATTAACTGTTTAAAAAAAAGTTGCTTTTTTCTTATAAATTGCATCCAAAATCATCCATTCAATCACAAAATAAAGAACTAATTTAGACAGTAAAGAGTATTTTGAATTATTGAACTATCAACGTTTTATGTTCTGATTTTACTGAACATCAGTAGTACATATAAATAATTTAAAGACAAATCACCATAATAACGAGAAATTAGAACAATTTTTGAATTAGATTGGTATAGTTACACGTTATAAATTTCTGTGAAAAGAATAAATTCAAAAATACCAATTAGGTCTGTTGAAAATTTATCGATACAAGAACTGACAACTACTAGGATGCTTTCTAATAGCTGTTGAATCTAAAAAAAAAAAATAGTAAGTCTTCATATAATAATAGATAGATAAAAGGGAAAATTAACACATATTTATTTTTATACTATTTCTTTATTAACTTAACGTAGGGTAAGTTATAGTAATCGCAAAAAAATCGAAAATTGAAAAATGATTATCTGATATTTTATAAAGATTATAATAAGTACATTCAATAGGTTCCGTACAAATGTTAACGTGGCGCTTACGCGCTTTGATATTTCGACTCCAAATCAGGTATGCAACGCGATTGCTTAAAAAAATGTTCAAAATTTTCAAAAAAAAAAATACAGCCGAAAACAGAATATAAAAAAAATCAAATTTTCCAAAAAAGTCATTTTTTCCAAAAATTTCTAAATTTCTAAATTTTTTTTTTTTTTAAATTTTGCAAAGTTTTTCTTATTAATTTAGTTTTCAGTACGGGAAGTTCAAGCAATTTGCCTTAAGGCACTATGCCATTCACCACTAGTTGTAATATAATTTTATATGCTCATATATGTAGGTTTGCATATAACCGTTTTGTTCGTATAGCTAAGGAAATGCGTTTACGTATTAAAGACTAGGAGTCAGCATGGTTTGAAACCGATTAGAACCTTTGCAAATTTTTTAATTATACTTTTCTCCTAATTTGTGCGATGCGTTCTTCTTCTTTCTGAAGATTGCACGTAACCCAAGATAACTATGCGCTTATGTATGTTTTTCCGTATTAATCCAATATTATGGTAAATTTTCTTTACAAAATCTCGCAAGAAATCGAAATATTATCCGTGTTCAGTTATGTAAATATGAAATTTTCTCATATCAAAGCAAACTCACATCGTACACCTCTCTCTGTATGAATTCGCTCGATTTCGAAATAAGACGCCGCGCCGTCACTTCGACTAGAAAGTGTGGTACAAATTCGCACTCTTTGCAGAATCCAGACATTCTTTGAAACTTGCATCCAAGAAAAATAAAAGCGAGTTGATAGAGGAATAGAGGAGATTGCTGTGAAATGGTCGGGTAAGTTATTGTAATTGTCCAAAAATCGAGATTGACATTTTTTGCATTTCTTCACGTTTTGAAGGTTTCTGATCATTTTGGCATACCTCAGAAAAAAGGGATGTATGTGTATGTGTGTGTTTTTTGTATGTCCGCAAATTTTCGTCCAAATTTTCGAACGCACGGATCAACCGATTTCAATGATTCAAAATACATTCGATTCCTGTTGATAGGGAGATGTTCCGATTAGTTTTTGGTCACGGCAGGTCTAGCCGGAGAAAAGAGTGCAGGAAATAGAAATTGAGTTTTTAAGAGAACCGAGTATCTGATTTAAATGATCCAAAAAATATTCGATTCTTAATAATGGGTAGAAGTGGTGATTAGATTTTGGCAAAGGCAGGTCTACCCGTTTCGGAGATACGTAACTAAATGTGCAAAAATGGCTAGAACTATGAAGAGAACTAAGCATCCGATTTAAATGATTCATAAAACTTTCTGCTTGTGTTGACGAAACGATTGCTTTTGGGAAAAAACATTTTTTTAATTTTTTTTTTTAATTTTTCAAAAATTGAACTGACCGAGTAGGGTATCAGACAATAAGAGTGTATAGTGATTTAGTTGATTTAGAAAAAAATATTGATAATATAATAAGAAACTTAAGAACTATAAAATAAATAGTGTAGTTTGCTTGAGAACAAATTGTTGGTATTTTTTTGCAACTTGTGGATTATTTTTCAAATGAGGTATTATTTTATACATGTACCCAATGTAAACTTCATGTATTATAAACTAGAGTATGATGTCTATTAACATATTATTTTTATGGTGGCTCTGATAAATTACTAAAATTATGCATAATCCAAATATATGTTCATAAACTTCAAAAACAAAATCCACACTAAAATAGTACTCCTAATGAAATAAAAACGTTACAGACTTTTTAATACATTAATTAAAATTATAAATTTTACACTTTGTGATTAACAAACAATATTTTACTTTGTTATTTGTCTAGTATGAATTTAGAAACATAATTTGACATGCTACATAAACATATCTCAATGCGAATATTTTTAAATAATATTTTTAATTTTAAATACTTTAAATTGACAATTTTCAATTCTTGAAACATTTACACAAATACTTACATCAAATACTAGAATGTTAGTAAAAAATTAAATAATAATTTTTAATTACTAGCAATTCATTCAAATTAACAAAAATTAAATTACAAGAGAACGGTTTTGAAACATTTATATGAATAGTCAAATTAAATACTAAATTTTTGTTAAAAAAAATATCTACAAATTATCTACTAAACACAAAATATACTCTCAAAACATTTACACAAATACTTGAATTAAATACTAGAATGTCAGTAAAAATTAATATTAATTTTTAATTACTCGCAATTCATTCAAATTAATAAAAATTAAATCCCAAGAGAACGGTTTTGAAACATTTATGTGAATCTTCAAATTAAATACAAATTTTTTTGTTAAAAATGTGTAGTATAATCTTTTTCAAATTAACTACTAAATATTTTAGTATAAATTAACATGTAGTATATTAATAATTACATACATTAATGTCAATCTTTAAAATACAATCATTTTGAATTACATGCAAGTTATGCAAACAATTTTAAATTACAAGACACTTACCACTTTTTGGTGAAGAAATTGTAGTAGCTTTCTCAAGTTATATATATTAAATGGGTGTTCTCGTGAATGATGGGTTAGAGTTTACAAATAAAATTTTGTATTATTTGCTTGAACAAATCTTGTATCAATGTTACTTAATTTTTTAGTTATTTAATAAATATAAAAATATTCACATACAAACATCAATGGAAAAATAAAAAAAAAACTTGTGTCTTTGTTTCTTGAAACATCTACGCAAATTGCAACTTGATTAACTTAGTTCATTTTTGCCAGAGACAAGGAAATAAACAAGCATGAGGTATTAAAACTATACTCACAATATTATTAATAAAAACAATTAGAGTGGAGAATTATTTACATTATAGAACAAATAAATATCCTAGATTTTCTCCTGGATTTATTTCTCCGAACAATTTTCCTTGAGAAAAGCGTTCATTTCAATCCCGTATTCTCTACATTTGACAACATAGAAAATATTGTGTGAATATTTCATAGAAATACAAATCGATGGAAAAGAGATTGAAAATAGTTTTCCTAAGGTATTCATATGCAATGAGATGCTTGTGGCAAAGGTTGATTTGCTAAGATTTCAAATAGTAAAAATATTTGTGCATTGTCGAAAATGTAATAATATACCTTATTATAATCGACTTTAAGGGACCGATTCTGCCGAATAACAGAAAAATGTTATGGCAAGGCTATGTTACTCGCCAACTTCCATGCATTATGCTACTGAATCATACTGAATACTATCAAAAAAGCATGTATTTACAGTGCGTTTTACACATAAACTGCAACGTCACTCGTATGTTATGAAGCTGGGTCAGAAAAACTCTGTTATTTAAGATCGTTTTTTTGACATTTGTGCGGTTTCTAGGTTAGGTTTTATTTCTGACAACTTGAGAATAACGCCTGACTGCACAGCGACCACATGGCCTTAGTCAATAATTGGAATGGACAGTTCTTCATAACATGGCCTTGCGATAACATTTTTCTGCTATGCGGCGGAATCGGCCTCTAAAATTTTCTATAACATTAAATTTTACTTATTCCGCTTTTATATAACTCCAGATATTTAGAAAACTGTTTTATTTACACTTCTTAATTTGTACCTCCTAAATCTCTTGATCAGACTGTCTAAAAAACTAGTGAGTTCAACTTATTGACTATACTATACAAATCGAGTACAAATATTAAGTTTTACAAAATACGTAAACACAATATTTTTTTCTACATACTTCCCGTATGGTAAGTTATTGTAATGGGCCGAAAATCGGTATTGAAAATTTTTACATTTCTCGACGTTTTGAAGGTTTCTGAACATTTTGGCATACCTCAGAAAAAATGGATGTGTGTGTGTGTGTATGTATGGATACAAATTTCCAGTCACGTTTTCGGGCGCACGGATTAACCGATTTGAATGGTTCAAAAAACATTCGATTTCCATTGATAGGAAAAAGAGCTGATTAGATTTTGGCAAAGGCAGGTCCAGCCGTTTCGGAGATACGGAGCAAAGAGTGCAGAAAATAGAAATCGAAAATAGAGAACGGAGTATCCGATTTGAATGATCTAAAAACATTCAATTAGTAATGATTAGAAGAAGTTTTTATTAGTTCTTGGCAAAGGCAGGCCCAGCCATTTCGAAGATACGGAGCTAAATACGTCAAAAATGGCAACTTTTGAGAGAACTGAGCGTCCGATTTAAATGAATCAAAGAACTTTCTGCTTGTCTTCACAAAATAAATAATTTTGGAAAAAAAATTTTTGTTTCAACTTTTTTTTTTGTATATCGAAAATAATTCAGATTTTATTTTTAATTCTGACTATAGTTCTAACATTGTTTAAACAAATAATTTCAACTTTGCAATTCAGTTTATATAATTCTTATAAATATTAGACAATGTTACAATATTTATAATAATCTATTTGAAAACGTTCAGTATTCCTCGAACATTTCGTTACGGTACGGGAAGTTCCAGCAATTTGCCTTAAGGCACGATGCCACCCACCCCACTAGTTTTTTTCTAATTTGCCCAAATCATTTAATGGTATTAAATAACTATATCATGACTTTTGCATTCTTGTTCTGGTTACAAAAAAGCTCACAAAAACTGAGTACCAATAGAATATTTTACTGATGATTTGGATCTACATACCTATATTCATTCATATACACCAAATTCAATTTAATATTCCAACTCTATATCAAATTATCGACCAGATTTCGTTCGCCATCGATCGATTTATGATAATTTCAACCCAGTAGCTCCTAAAATTTGACACTATTCCGAATGAGCACAGTCGATCCATCATCAGCGTCCAATTTGGGCGCGCAAAACATATTAATTAATTACGAGGAAATTTCTGATTGATACAAACAGTTCCAGAGGCAACATTTCCACGAAAACTCATTGCATTCGGACTGAAATGCATGAAATACACAAATAGGAAATAGTTACTGGACTAGGAGGAAAATGTGAAATGTAAAAATATATAGTGCTTTGACAATACTTGTGGAACATTATATTTTGTTGCTTTAATAGCAAAGTTATCATTTCTACATTGGTAGAGAAAATAAATGGGATTAAATTTGAATATATACAGTGATAACTTAGTTCGAGGTACTATTCTCTTTATTAAACTCTATTATTTTATTGAGTCACGATTTGGACTAGTTCATATAATCAAATTCATGACTATTAATATTGCAAATTTCGAATTGATATTTTTCGAAGTCAATTGATTCACCAATGAAATGTTATAAAAAATGAACAACAAAATAATTGAGAAATATTTTATAGTCATCTCAATGAAAGCAGGCCTGAAAGAACTACAATAAATTATCAAGTTTGTTCTAAAAATATGAATAAAATAGTTATGCATAATCTGATAAATCATGAATGGTGCAAATGATGATTCTACAAAATTATTTAATTAAATTCGAATAATGGTTGTTATGTTGAAAAATAAAGTCTTCAAAATTTTTTCTAAATCAGAAGCCTTCTTCATGTCCACAAATAAAAATTACTAACAGCAAAATTCCAAAAAGTCTGTATTCAAATGAGCCTCGCCTGAAACGCACATATCAAAATTAACCAAAAACAGGTTTTACATTTTGGTTTTTTTTTAATACTTATCAAAAATCAATTCAAACTTTATATGTTAATTTGAAATATGAGTAAATAAAAAATATTCATTTAAATTGGACAGTAAATAATCTTGTTACTACATCGACAGTAAATAAACTTGTTACTACATCAAATGAAGTCCCTGATTTAATAATAATTACTACATCGTCTCTAATTCTACTTCTGGTCAACATCATTCCAATCTTCTTGAATAACCAGAGTTGGTAAAGAAAAAATTTATAAGACATATTATTTGCCAGTTATTCTATAATATGATAAAATAATAAATATACATTTAAATTTAGTTATTAGTATTACTATATAGTATGAAGTCCCTGATCCTACTTCTGGACTCCTGGTTTTCTGGTCAACATCATCTCAATATTCTAGAATTAACAGAGTTGTTAAACAATATTCATTCAAATTGGACACTAAGTAAGAATTTAATTATTAGTACATTCGATAAAGTCCCTGATTCTACTTGTGGTCTTTTAGTCTTGTGGTCAACATTTTTCCAATCTTCCTAACCGAGCAGATTTATTAAAAATAGAATTTGTTTGACATATTATTTGCCCAAGTCCTTGTAAATCAATGGATTAGTTATTTAAAATACGTCATTAATGATGGTCTTTCCAATTTTTTTCTGGCAACTCAATAAAATGTCAGATTTTCTTGTTCATTCATATTAATTAATACGATAAGCTTCAAATATCTCCTTGTAAATTTCTGGATTCTGAGACCAATTTTGGTACACTTGTCCTTGATATATTGCTTCTAGATGATATTAATACTATTTTGACATATTATTTGTCCAAGTCCTAGTAGATCATTGGATTTGTTACATAAAATAGGTTATTAAATATAGCCTTTTCAGTTTTTTTTTCTGGCATCTCAATAAGATGTCAGATTTTCTTGCTTATTCATATCTATTGATGTGATAATCTTTAAATTTCTTCCTGTATTTTTCTGGACTTTGTGACTAATTTGGTACATTTGTCCTTGATATATTGATAGATAATATTATTACTATATAACATATTGATATATTATTGGCCATATTATTTGCCCAAGTCCTTGTAGATCCTTGAATTTGTTACATACAAAAGATCATTTATTATAGCCTTTCCATTTTTTATCAACTTTATGGGGAATCAGATTTGCTTGCTCATTTATATTAATTGATACATTAGGTTTCAAATTTCTGTTTGTAAATTTCTGGATTTTGAGACTAATTTGGTACATTTGTCTGAGAATATATGGTCGGAATATTTAATTGAATTTTGTGTATAGATACTATTTATTTCATATAGATAATATGAATTTAGATATATAGATACAAATCAACAAAAAAATATATTGTTTCTAGATGATATTTCGGTCCAAAAGCATATCAGAAACATGTTGACAAAAAATTGCAAGAGATTTTTGTACTGATTGCTTGAAAATGTCATATGTATAGGAATTAGGTTTTGATATGAAAAACTGTAATATTAAAGCAAATGCATCCAGTGTAAAAAGGGTAGTTTTTTGCCTTAAAATTTCTGGATTTTGAGATATATAAATTAGATCTTGTTTTAAAAATCTTTTGCTGTATAAAAATAGTACAACACAAATTTCTGTCTACGAATTTCTAGATTTTGTGACTCATTTGGTACATTTATCCTTGATAAATTGCTTCTAGAAGATATTGCAGTCCGAACGCATATCAAAAATAAATTGACAAAAAAATCCAAGAGATTCTTCTATTGATTGCTTGAAAATGTTATAAATGAATAAGATATTGCTATGCAAAACTGTGATATTGAAACAAATGCATCCAGCATAAAAATACTACAAAGGGCAATTTTCTGCTTGCAAATTGCTGGATTTTGAGACAAATTTGGTACATCTGTCCTTGATTATATTACTTCTAGATGATATTGCAGTCCGAACGCTCATCAGAAACGAGTTGACAAAAAATTCCAAGAGTTTTTCGAAAACTTTATAAATGAATTAGATATAGTTACGTAAATCTGTGATATTGAAGCTAATGCATCCAGCATAAAAAATTGTACAAACGGTATAAATAAACATAGTGAATAATCAGTTAAATTATTCATGGTATCCAAGTATGGATTCATGGGATCCAAGGGATCCAAATATGGATTTCAGTATAGATCAAAGTATGGATACAAGGGTTCCAAGTATGGATTTAAGGGATGCAAGTATGGATCCAATGGATCATTATGTAAGCATAAAGTATATCACCAATGAAAGGAACACAATGTTCAAAATAGAAAACCATTCTTATCTACTTCTGCACGAATTGTACAAACTGCTGACAAAACTAATATGAAAGACCAGTTTGTCTAATTGAATGATAATCCCCAGATTTTCCATTTACTAATTTTTTTCACTTAATAAGTTTTTTCAAACTTTACATACTCAGAGCTACATAACTGTCATTGTCAAAAATTGGAGTCTATTGATCACGTGATCAATTTTTTAAGAATTTTTGAACCCCCCTTCGCCGTGGTGATATTCAAAATTACCCCCTCCCCCAATTTTTTCATGATTTTTTTTTATTAAAATTTAGGTAAAAAATAAATACACGTGACGTCTTACTATACCCCTCCCTTCTCCACGTGATACTTTGTGATTTTTTTTGTTATCCTCCTCCCCCTAAAAACCTCACGTGACTAACGGACGCCTTCTGATGTAAAATTACTAAGTAATAATATTAATTAAAATTCTCGCAAATTTATTAATTAAACCAATAATTTTTTCACATTTCATTTCTATATTTTTCCACCGACTTATCATCAATTTCCATCCATACATGTAATGGTGTTGTGTCACTGTTATAAATGCAACTGGAGAGCTGTCTAAGTAATTAATTTGTAAATTATGCAATATTATTATGCACATATCTCAACCTAGGGCAAACACATGTGTGTTATGTGCAAATACAAACATATGCACCAGGCTCGGTCAGGCCAATGAGAAATTTATATCGATTTTGTGACCATTGGATGGAAATGCAGGTTAGTGGAACTATGGGAATCATATTTGGGAAGAAATTTTTTGAATTCTCATTGTTATAGGTTTATGTCAGTAATTGCATGAGTGAAATTTGGTACATTTTTTGCGAAAAAAAAATTGGTGAATACAAAAACTAATAATCTTATATATAAAAATGGAGCTCTCGATCAAAATGATCCGCTAAAACTCGAAAACGGCTAAACCGATTTGACCAGTCTTAGTCTTCAAAAATTTGTGCTAATCGAGATATTATTTCTAAATCGAGCAGAAACTTTACATTCTCAATTTGAAAATTTTTGTAGAATTTGAATAAAACAATGGACGGTGGCTAATACGTCAAATGTCAAACGTTTTTGACAAATGATGTTCAATTACGTTTAATAGGATGTTTTACGTAAATATTATTTAATTATGATTAAATTGTAGTAAGTAGTTATATTTGAAGTTTCATTTATATACAAAAACGTTAATAAACGGGCCCCAAGTGTTACTAGAAACCCAAAATATCAACTTTTTTGAAATGGTAATATGAAAATGCACTTTTTGGCGTTGTAGCACTCTTTTTTTGCAAATCACATTTCTCTTAAACACGGTGCTCTGAAAGATCTCATTTGTATAATTATATACTCATTGGTATTTTTATAACATTTTCTAGGTTATATTATTTTTTATTTATGTTATTTAAATTCAGAACCTAAATTTGGTATCGATTAGAGGGACATTCTTCCAGTTAGAGTTTCTCAGAATTTATCGAAGAATAGATAGTAATATATGAAAGTCCGGGGTTAAAAAGGTCCACCGCCGATGTGTCAAAAACCAGTAAAGTTAAGCATTGTTTAACAATATTTGAAAGTAGAGGGAAAATTTTGGAAACGATGTATAACCAGCTATAACCTTGATTCTTATGACTTTCCTATCGGGAGATAAACGGTAATCGTTGAAAATCCATAATAAAAGTATTTTCTTCCGTTGGTAGTTCTTCAGCATTAGTTGAAAGTGTAATTATTTTATAAAATGCCTTTAAAATTCAAATAAGACATTGAACCTGTTTGCCACCTGGCCGTTCCAAGTTACCCTGTCTATGGGGTAAAAAGGTTTAGATAACAAATTTTTGAAAGATATAAAAAAGTACATTTCTACAATGATGAAGTAGCTGGCAGTTTTACTGAACTCTTATTATATATTTTATTAAATTTACTTAAATTCATGGAATGCTACTTGAAACTTTTTAAAAAGCAGGTCAAATAAGAAATACTTAATTCATTCTCTATCTCTTTTTGCAAAAATTTGAAAATGTTGTATAAGCTCAGTAGTATTATTTACAATTATATACAAAATCCAGAATCCAAAAAGAATCTGAAAAACTTGAAACGTAATCAATAAGTGGAAAGACCAAAAAAGACTTGGATTGGATTATACTAAGTTTTCTATGGAAAGTGTATAAAACTTCCAGTTTGATTGTATTGACAAAATATAGACAAACTAATGGGGTTTATTGTTGTTATAATATCTCATTGTATATAGCATTCAAACAACACATCCTTATGCACTAAAAGTATCAATATTTTTGATTCTTTACAAATTGTTTAGAATATACTTTACTTAGCAAAACAACGGTTGTCAGGTCAGCTAGTTGACTTATATAGGTAGAGAAAATGAAAATACTTGTATAAATAAAATAGATCTATTGGCTTTGTGATAATAATATTGATCTTTACCAATTAGTCAAAGACAAACATGGCTAAATATGGTTAAGATTTCAGGTGGTAGTTATTAGCGTTTGAAGTACAATATGTAGAACTATGTACCTCATTAGTCCATAAGCTTGTCCATATTCAACACGTTTGTGTATATTAATTATTGACATAAACCCTGATGAGCTAACTAAAATGATCTGAAGGGAATCCTTGTTCAAATATTAGCGATACGATGGTATTATATTTGATCATGTTTGTGTTTGTCATACTTGGATGATGATGGGTGTTAAATAATAGAAGTATCCAAAAGATATAGTTTATTTAAAAGCAATAATGCACTTTTTCAAACTTCCAGAAGGAAAAATTTTTGACCAGCAATCAAAACGAAGCCCAACTACATTGTGTTAACCAATGGTAACTTACACGTTAAATTACGACTATTAATTTTTTATTTTCAGTTTAAATATCATTTACTTTTACAATTCCTGTTAATTGAATAAAATCCTAAAGTAACTATGTGAAGAAACAGTTTCGTTTTATACAAGCTCCACTATCATCATAATTAATGAGTGAAGCAACTTGCTTTGAGCTGCACAACGTCAAAGCAAAATGTTTTTGGAGGATAAAGTGCAGCTGCAGCTGCAACAGCAGCAGACTTTGTCACAAAATAAGACTGCACGTTAAATGAGGTGCTTTAATAAAAGGACACGTGGATAAAAATATTTTTTATAAAATGTTAAAGTTGAACTTATAAACAGCATAGGTCAAGTGTATAAGTTAACCCTACGAAAGTATTTACTACAAAAGTGACACTATAGTAAGTGCTAGAATACTGTACAAGTATTTACACAAAATATTTTAACCATGAATACAAATTCACTAAATTTTTTTTTAAAATTTTACTTTAAGCTAAACTAAAATCTCAATGACTAATTAAAGTTTTCAAAAATTAACTCAAAGTGATAAATGTGGAGGAAATTATCGAAATGCTGGTCGTCGTCCATGGGCGACACTTGTAATGATAATCTCTCAGAGACTTACTTTTTTTTTAATTACTAATATTTGTTACAAGTACTCAATAATATAACATCTAGTATCATAAGTGAATAATAACATAAATATAAATAAAATAGAGTACAAAATAAAGGATAGTAAGGATAGTAGAGACTTAGAAATGGTTTAGAGACTTTGAAGTTCGGAAAAGTTACGCTAGAAGTGATGAACATTTTCATTTAAAAATATGATTTTAAATGAAAATCCTTATTTAAGAATTTAGGAAGTGGATCCAAACTCTTCTTTAAATCACATTATCTGCCTATATAGTCAGAGGTACTATTATTGTTATTATAGAATCAATGTACAAAATTGCTCACGACAAAAATTAATATGGAATCTACTGTAGTTCTCAGTAACTTTACTGTGTATAATTATGACGACAAATTAGCCTCTTCTTGAAGTTATTGATGTTTGATTGTTATTGATATTCAATATTTTTCAATTGTATTTTACAGCAAATATTACATCAATTTCACTAGTGTTACTTGTCTATATGATAATACTAACATTCATATTTTTTTTAATTAATCGAGCCCTAATTTTTCAAAATCAATATTAATTTTTTGAAGAAATTTTATTCTTGAGAAATTAACTAACAACAACGTATCTATTGGGCAATTTTTTTAAATATTGCTTGATCTGGCAAAGCTTGTGAATTAATTTTGCCGTTTTTATTTTTATTAAATATTCAAAGATATGTATTCACGGATTTTTAAACAAAATTTTAGCCGTTTTATTTTTATCGAATTTTCAAAGATATATCTATCCATGAATTTTTAAACAAAGTTGACTTCACATCTTGAATAACACTAAAGAATTTTTGACTCTAGTAGATTTTACTGAAATATCATAGTTTTTTACATTTATGACTTTTTTAAGTAAATGATAATAATTAATTATCAATAATATAATATTTTGACTGTAAATTGAGATTTATGCTGTCTTTAGAACCAAATTTTATACCTAGGTTCAACAGTTTAGGAATCCATTTGAGACAAACCTTATGACACGTACTTGTAATTTATATGTGTATATATATATATATATATATATATATATATATATATAAACTTTGTGTTAAAATTGTCCTTGCTTCATTAGTCCACTTTATGAAATATTTATGCAATTACAAATGCAAATTTCAATCTGTGTGGTATAAGAATTATCAGGGTGCATTCATACAATTGTGTTTTTGAAAATATGGGAAAAGTATTATTAGAATTTTTTTAAACTTTTCTAAAGTTAGATTTATATTGATGTATGTCAATACGAAAACGCACAAAAATAAATAAATGCTATAAATAGTCTAGCTGGAGCTTTTGATCATATTTTTTGAGGATTATATTCACCATTTCCATATAAGAGACTTGAATTTGTATTTGAAGTTTATATTGACATATTTTCTAAATAACTTCTGTTTTTAAAAAATTATATGAAAAAAGTAAATACAAATATCGAAGTATTGATATCTTGGTCTTATTGAATCAGTTGTTTTTTTCTGTTTTTTGAATCGTATACTGAAGATTTGTATATTTTTTTTTATGAATATTGTTACTGAAGATGAGTTTTGTGATTACTAGCTACTTGAAATGGCAAAGTAATATTTACATCTAATTCGTTTAGATAACTGAACTCTGTCCTTATATTATTATATTAAAATATAAAATGTTTTTCATCTATATAAATGTACCTGCATATTAGCAGACCTTTTAAATTAGCATTTGAAAATAAATTTCCATTTAAAATAATTTGTTTGTTTTTCAGTCCAAGCACCGACTTAATGCATCACAGTACTCATATAAAATTATTCACTCAGTAGATAATTGTTTATTTACAAAATCTGTATAATTTGATCAAGCATTCTATATAAATTTTATTTTTACATTTCCAGAACGAATTCAGAAAGCTCTTAAGAACTTAATGGTTATATAGAACGTTAGAAAAATATGAAATGATATATATATATATATATATATATATATATATATATATATATATATATATTAGGGTGGTCCTTAAAATGGTCATTTTCGAATTTGCTCCTTGCTCCCAGGGGCTCAAATGGTTTCAAATAGATGAAAAACAATTCTCTGAAAATTTTAGCTCTTAATATTAACGTTTAGATAGAGCGCAATTCAATCAAAGTTTTGTATGGAAATAGCATGGAAAAATTTTCAAAAATTTTAAAAATGTTTTTTAAATGTAATTTAGCGAACAAATGAATGAATAAAACTCATTCATTTGTCGCTAAGTTATACCTAAAACATTTTTTTTTAATTTTCAAAAAATTTTCCATGCTTTTTCCATACAAACTTTGATCGAATTGCGCTCTATCTAAAAGTTAATATTAAGAGCTAAAACTTTCAGAGAATTGTTTTTTATCAATTTGGAACCATTTGAGCCCCTGGGAGCAAGGAAATTCGAAAATGACCATTTTAAGGACCACCCTAATATATATATATATATATATATATATATATATATATAAATGCATGTATGTAAATATTTTAAATTATAAAACACTTAGGTTTAGCTTAAAATATTGGGTATGATACCTTAATGTTCAAAAGTTTTGGATGCACAAAGTAAAATGCTTTATAAAATTATGATCTATTAAAAAATCGTTCTAGAACAGAAAGATTTTAAGTTAAAATCTAACACATAGTTAATACAGACCATTAAGCAAATATTTAATAATTAAATCAAATTCTGCAAAAAATTTGAAGATCTACTATATTTTATATATGTTAGATCTCATATATAACTTTAATTTCTGAAGTACTCAAAATAATAGAAAGATCCATAAAAGTGAATATACCAAGAAATTTAATTTTTGCATATTTTATAAACTGAATGATTTTACTTACTAGAACTTGAAAAATTAATCCCCAGTTTAAATAATAATTTGCACTATTATGCATATTTTTTGATCTATAGAATTTTTACGAATCTAGCAATTTGCTACATAGACCTTACACTACATGAATTGCTAGTCCTTATATTTTATAGTGTCAAAGATATATGGAGACTGTGACGTCACTTAGTGAACGAGTGTTGCCGACAATCGTGGAACTCTCTCAATTAAATAAATGTCGTGTGTCATATGTTTTATTTTAATAATATTATGGCAAATGTGTGGACTGATAATTATGTAAAAAATGATATTATTAATTGCCATTACTTTTCTGAAATATAACTATCACATATAATATTTGAATTAAATTGATTATTATGATAAATATTATTAAATATTAGTAATATAATTTTTACAAAATTATCAGTCCATACAATTATATTTATAATAATAAAATAAAAAAGAAATGGCATATGACATTTAATAAATCAGGAGTGTTCCACGATTGTCGGCAACGCTCGTTCTCTAAGTGACGTCACAGTCCTCTTCTTTCATTTGACACTTTACACAATGGAAAACATATGAGGACTAACAGCCCATGTAATAAAAGGTCTATGATTTACTACCATGTAGGTTATTTTAAATAAGCAAAATATTTACTATTACTTGCAACTGGTTGTCTTGGTAAAAATGCATAAATCTTCCTATTTATCTCTAACTTTTCATTAAAATTTCTATTATTGCATGCATAATCAAGTCAAAAGCAATATTTTACATAGTTTACGTTCGTAAGCCGCAACAATATGATATCTGCAAACAATTAAAACAATCAAAGGGCAATTATGAATGTAAATTTGTTCCACGGAGCCAGAATACTAGAGTACTAGAACACTATATAGAGTTCTATTCTGGCTTTATAGGAAATTGCGGTTTGCTATTATGGCAATAGTTGCTACACAAGTGGATTTTGCGTGGAAAAGGCATAATATATTGTAGAAACAGTTTTAATAGGTATATATGTATGTATAATTCTCGTTTAGTAGCAATACTCTACGAAAATGGCTTAACCGATCTTTGTAAAACTTGACTATCATGTTCAGTGTGACTGAAAATTTAATGTCTATTTTTATATATGCCTTAGTCGTTGACACCAAAGTTAAAAGTTAAGATTTTCTTGAATTCATAGGAAAACCCCAATTAAACTATACCAAAAAATAAATTATTTTTATCAATAGTCATTAACTTCTAACACTTTTTTTGAATTTTTAAACCAATTTTTAAATTTAATTTTTACATATTGCAGAATTGTAAAATACACACCAATTTAAATTTTCACCCACCTTCGGCAAATTCCCATTTCATATTTATCATTTTAGTGGTCCAAACATATTTTAGCTCGATAACTGAACAAATATGGGATTTTTGTGAATGTGTGACAATTATTAGATATAGGCGACTGAAAGCTTACCATCGATAAAACTAGATGTTTAAAAGGTCGATTTAATAAGTCCTGCATAATCATTGTCGTTGGACACATTTTTCTAATATTTCACGATGTGAAAGAGCAAATTTAGTAAAAAATGTAAAGTTTAATGGACCGATTCTACCGCATAACAAACAAATGTTATGGCAAGGCTGTGCTACAAACTTTCCATACTAATTTGTTCTAAATATTGACCGAAGCCATGTGGTTGCTGTGCAGTCAGGCAATTTTTCTTATATTGTCAAATAGAAAACCTAATCTAGAAACCGCACAAATGTTAAAAAACGATCTTAGATTACAGGGTCTTTCTGACCTAGCTTCATAACATAGAAGTGATGTTTCAGTTTTTAATACTCACTGCAATATCTAATAAACATTTTTACAAATTGTTGCATTCTATCTTTTTATGTAATAGCATATACTTTTACATAATAGAATAAACTTTTAATGTCCGATTTTGCCATAAAAACAGACCAATATTATGACAAGTCTATGTTATGCAGCAGTTTTCATATAAAGTGGTACTAAAAACTGTCAATTTGTTATGTGGCTTCTATACAGTCATACGTTTTGGTTAAAAAACCTAACCTAGGAAACGCACAATGTCAAAAAAACTATGTTAACATAACTGTATTTTTTAGATATGACTTGATAACATAGGAATGATTTATTCATTTATTCATTTTTATTATAAATATAATTATATATCTTACCAATGACTTCTTGGCGCTGTTCTATTGTATAAATGTTGGCAAGTTTTTCTATAAAAATGTAAATGGTCCGATTCTGCCCCATAGCAGACAAATGTTACAAAGAACTGTCCATACTAATTTGTTCTAAGTATTGACAAAAGTCATGTGGTTGCTGTGCAGTCAGGCGTTTTTCTCAGGTTGTCAGATAGAAAACCTAATCTAGCTGCACAAATGATAAAACAACAATGTTAGATAACAGGGTCTTTCTGATCCAGCTTCATAACATACGAGTGACGTTGCAATTTATGTGTAAAACGCCTAAATGCACAGCAAATGGTTGGTTTTATAAACATCAATCTAAACTAATGGGCTTATTTTTAGTAACAAATCGTTTACAACATATCTTTTAAAACTTTGTTTAAATATTAAAACAATTAATTATAATAGAAAATATTTTTGAATATTTGTATAAAATCAATTGATATTATTCATTACTTAATTTTTAAGACTAAATTGTCTTAAGGTACTTTTCATATAACAAGTTTATTTATATTTTTTTCTTTACTTTCAGGTCAGTACCAATACCCAGTCATAACTCCATAATATTTTCATCGCCTTTCGCAATATTTCCAATAAGTAAGTACAACAAAATCCTATTATGGCATAACAATACGACTGCGCTATTCTTCTAGTTAACAGAAAGTTCAAGAAATATTATTTTTTGAAAACTGTAAAAAAAATACAAATCTTTTATTCCATACAGTCGAAGTTATTCATAGAAGAAAACTGTAATAGACAGGGCGCTGGTGGCAAAAATATTTAAGGTTTGAGTTTATCAGAATTTTAGAATAGACTTTAGGGAACAAATTATTGCTTCTGCTATAGTTTTATCGCAAATATGGGCTCAGGATACTTGTCAGTAATGTCCTTTTCAAAAAAGATTTTTTAGTATTCCAACCTTTGCTGCTCACATACTTTACTTAAGAGCTTAAATTTATATCAGGAACAAAACTTATCTTTGGCTTCTTATGTTAATATTTCAGCTTATTTTTCTTAGTGTTTATTGTGAGTAAATAGAAATAACATATTCATTCTAGACTTCTTTGTATACTATATTAAATTCCCAAAATTCTAGTGTTTATCAAACATCACTCATTTAAAAAGTACTCTTATTGAAAAATATTTTCTATATTAATGCGAGAGACAATATGCTCTTGTTATTAAATTTTGACTATGACCTCAGTTCGAAATTCCATATCATCCAGCTTGTTATCCAGCTGACCGAGGTTCAAATCATTCTCGAGACTATTTTGTGTTAACCCACATTCTTAACCATTACACCACCAAGTATTCTATTTTACGTAAAGTGTAAATTGTTGCATTTTTCATCCTAACCATTACATGAAGTACTCTATTTTATCTAAAGTGTAAGTTTTTCCACTGGCCTGAATCCTATCCTTTTATTGTTAATTTCAGCTTCACGAATTCATGAAATATTCAAAACGAGAAACGCAATCGGAATATAAAATCAGAATAGAAATAGCAGTTCAGCAGTTATCTCAATTAAAAAAGTTTTAATTTAAAAATAGATGCAGACGAATATTTATTTATTCATTGATCGAAGCTAGAAGAAAATTCTATTCGGTGGTGATAATTGAATTTAATAAATACTGATGGTACTTTTAGCTTGCTCTTTTTCCTATAAAATGCTGCTCGTGGGCTGTTTATATTTGTACAAATTTAATGCTCTAACTAGGTGCAAGTGGCATTTTTCAAGAAACATTGCATGTATTTTCCGATACCTATACATGATCAACTAAATCAATAAGAATAGATTTTCAGCTATTTAGGTAAAATTCCTGTTTATTTCGAAAATGAATTTTTTTGTTTTCAATAAAAAATAGATCCTTTAATTGTATATATTAAATTAGTTTGTTTTACACATATCATTTCATCAATTTCTGAAAATCGATTTTATTTAAGTGTGAAAGTCAACTGTAATTAGTAGCTAATTACGAAACACTGAACGCATATATGCTCGACGTAGATTCTGATAAGAATCACTTAAATGCGGGTGCAATTCCAAAATTTGATAAAGTTTTTATAATTCAACCACTTATTATAATATTTTAGATCGCAAACTCTATCATCATACAAACTTTCATCAAAATCGTCAAAAAATTACTGAATTAATTTCAATAAAACAAACAACATATCTTTACCAAAACCAATCGTCAAGATTCCCATTCGAATATCTGTCGAACAATCTCTGAATTTTCAAAATTATTTTAATGAGACAATTTTACACTTTTCTGATAATTATAAAGAAATGGCTATGCCAGTCGTTGGGCAAATATATTCAAAGCTAGTCCTTATTGTGTTTTATCAAATGGCTTTTAAATTTTTGGAATCAGTACAGTCGTTTTTGGAAAACACACATTTCCTATATTGTTCTCAAACAATTCTCCCAAAGTTTCTTAAAATATCGAGTAAACATAAAATTAACAAGTCGATTTTATTAACGATACCATAAACTTTTCCTTCAAAAAAATCAATAATTACTGCAATATGAATGATAGTATGTATGTATATATGATTACTATAGACAGGTGAGCATGACTCGTAGTTAATATAGAATGTTATAGATAGAGACCATACGGGCATACGAAACATTACTGTAATTAGTGTTAATGAATGAATAAGAATATCAGAAAATTTTGATAGAGATGTTCAAACATGACATACATAACAAATTAACATTTATATTGTAGGAATGTGGGTGAGAATAGATTTTAACTATATTTGTTACAACTGCTAAATAATTAACATTTAGTAACAGTAATGAAGAATTCTATAAATTTAATAAAAAGAGCACAAAACAAAGATAGAATTTTCAATAAAGTGATATCCGTAGTATGTTGATTTAATATAAAAAAGCAAATAATAACAATAATAAAATTATTAAGTAAAATAAATAAAATTTCTGAAAAATTTGGTATGAATGATAGTATAGATATATCTAAGATAATAATGGAAGTAAGAACAAACCTAGTCAATTAGAATAATATAGATAGACCACACGTATATAAAGTTTATTAGTGTAAATAGTGGTAATAAATGAGTAGGATTAGTGAGTTTTGATAGAGACTGCCACACTGTTATATATAAACTATACATGTATAACACTATTCAAAATTACTTGCAGGTGCTTTTTTAAAACGAGATACGATATGCTCTTAATATTACTTGAATAGCACTCATATCAGTATTCTACAAGCTTTTGAACTGTATTTTTCACTGCGCACCTTTATTAGATGGCAACTAAATGGTTGTCCTTACTATATGAGATGAATGTTATACATTCCAGAAGCACTTGCTAGGTTAGTATTGTGTAGCTTTTGCAATTTATTTTTGTATTGTTTACCTTTATTAAAAGACAACCCCGTGGTTGTTCCAGCAGCACTCCTGAAAACATTTTTTGTCCACAGACTCTAATTATTTATCTTTACCTTTACCTTTACCTTTATATCATTTTCATTATCCAATTATGTTTCAATAACCAAAACCTGTAAAATAAAAATAAAAATAAAATTCCCGACCCAAATCGCCCATCATCGATACGTTTATCTCCTATATCTGTTCGACAATTCTCGGAAGAGATTCGCGCGCGCTTTATATCGCGCGAGATGGCATTCGGGCAAAACTAACGGCGCTGAATTTGAACCTCTGCGACCCATCGGAATAGATAATGGGTTATGTTCCACTGGGTGCCAGATAGAAAATATAACAGGGATGACGAACTTGAGGGTAAATCGAAGAATATATCATAGATGGAAGATACACACCTACTTGTGTATTCTCATGTTTGTTATATTAAAATTAAATGGATGACAAAAAGATAGTTGTAAAATAATGAAATTATTGATTAGGTAAATAAACCAGTGGTGTATAGCATCGTACCTTAAGGTATAACTTTTTATACCAAATTTTTAAAAAAGATTCAATTTTATTTTAGAACTCTGAATAAAATTGATTTTTGAGATTCTTTAAATTTTGGAGATAATTGTTTTTTTTTTGAAAAATTGGATTTTTTCATACTTCAAAATATTTTGGAAATTTTGAACTTGTTTTAAAGCGATCGCAATACGTTAGCTGCGTAAAAACGTAATACCGAAGCGCGTGGGCGCCTCGTCGTAGTATAACCGTTAAACATTGGCACGGCATCCATAGAAAAGTAAAGTAAATTTTGTTCTTATTATTAAAATATTTATATAATATGTGATAATTTGATGTGCATATGTCTAATGATCATTTTTGTCCGCTTATAGCATTTTTATACTTTTTTATTGGTTCTCCGAAACCGTTAGACCTGTCTTCCCAAAAATTTCATCAGTTCTTCATTTCGTCACTACAAATAATTTTTTCAATACAAATCGGATGCTCCGTTTTCTCAAAAAATCAATTACGATTTTTGACAATTTTTGCCCCGTATCTTCAAAACGGTTGAACCTGTATTTGCGATAAACTAATCAGCGCGTTTCCTTATCAATATAAATCGAATGGTCTTTGAATTATTCAAATCGATTGACTCATGTTTACGAAATCGTCGACGAAAATATGTGTGGATGTCAAAATATAGAAGACATAAAAACGTAAAAATATGCAAAAAAGAGTGCGCGTAAGGTTCACACGCGATTGAAGTAAAACTTATTTGCTACTGTACAAGATGGCATTTAAGTTAAAAATAAATACATCATAAAACAATTTTGAATAATGTTTATTAGTAATATGGTAACACTCGTGATGAACACATCTATTAGTGCCAACCATTATACACATTTATATAATGATAAATTATAAATTATATATTATAATATATTATATATTGTATAATATTTAAAAACAATAATGTAATTAAAGTCATACTTCAAATTTGACATTATCGGTTTGTCATTCTAATTAGCCTTTAGAAATAAACCTTCATTAGAGGAATGAAGAAGTTGCTGATTAATATCTATAATATTTGTGCACACAGTGGATTATGTTAAACAATGCCTAAACAAATATTGTTTTTGCAACTTCACTTATTATATAATGCACTTCCGTTGCATTTGTACGGATTTACACTCTAGTCGCGTTTAAAAAAGTTTTACTTCAAAAAATATTTTCACTTTTTTGCGATTACTATAACTTACCCTACGGAAAGTTAATAAACTAGTGGTATATAGCATAGTGCCTTAAGTCAAATTGCTGGAACTTTCCGTACCGTAATG
>NW_020539727.1:6574220-6612097 GCF_003426905.1 Ctenocephalides felis | reverse complement strand
AGCAAAAACCTTCCATTGACGCACACACATACTTGTTGGTCTCATTCGATTCAGAATGGCTTGAAACGTCGAGAAAACGTAAAATTAGCGGATCGGATTTATTGATGAGAACATAAAATTCTCGTTCGCAAACTTTCGTGAAGTGAAGGTTTTGATTGGAAACATAATTTTTAACAAATTATCTCAGTTTATTCATATTTGAACTATATAAATAAAATGAATCTGAACCTGAGTGAGGTGAAGAGCATAATAAAAATCATAAAACAGAGGCATAATATAGACAAAATGAAAACATATCTAACATTTTTTGGTTACGACTTTTGCAATTTCATAACTCAATATTGATGATGTTTAATACAACAACTTTTCAAGTAATTCTATTAAATTTTTGTTTGATATTTCTACAGTATCAGATGAACAAATTTAATAAATTTAAAATCATTTGATGTGACTCGATAAGTTTTTGATTAGTTTTGCACGAAGATTGGTCATAGTATCCTGTCAGGAAAAATAGAGCTTTGGGGCTGCTCTAGCAAATATAATATGGTATTGGTACAGTAAACCCTATCAAAACTACTTAAAATGCCTAGTTCGTGAGCAATGAAGATCTAAAAGGTGCAACATATCAAAGTCTTCATAATGACAAGATCCACTGATCATCACTACAAATTGGAAAACACCCCAATTTTCTCACGGCTCTGCTGCTCCATACGCCAGAAGAAGAATAAAACAACTATGGCCAATTAACTTGATTCAATGAATTGTATCAAATACTAATTACCATTACGGGTAACTACTATCAATAATTGTATTTATTTAATGTAAGCCAAACTAACTCATAGAATGAAAAAAATAGCAATTGTAAACCAGTATTTTTTTATAATTTTGCAAAAATCCATCCCTGTCCCGACTAATCTACAGGTTGGGAAGGTCTTTCAAGGTTTTCGGAATCAAGTGAGTACGAGAGCAGTAGCAAATAATAAGTGAGTACGATGAATTCATAATATTTCTGTGCGTTTGCATTGTCTCGGCGTGGGAAAGATTCGGGCGTGGGACGACACGCTACGCTGGACAACGGTCGAAGGAGACGTTGACACGGACAAGGGGAGAGAAGACACTTTGAATATTCTTCAACGTGTTAATATTTTATTATTTGAATATATTCTATCATATTCAAAAATTCAAATATAGTTATCGAAGAGAAAAGTTCGAAAAAATCATTAGAATTTTTGGCTCAGAAATTTAAAGGATTTCAATACTTACTTGGTGTAAATAACATTTTGCCTTGAAGCAAGTTCTCGATATATGGTACCTATTCTATTTAATTAACAAATATTTGATTTTTATGTTATTATATTACTTGTCTACTTGACTAAGTGTCTAAAGCTGGCCACAGATGTTACTGTATACATAGTGCCTACAGACGACGCAAGTGTATGCTCAAGTATTTGTGAATGTATATCAAGCATGCCCACTAAGAAATGTCAAGTCACTTTCTACTTGTCCATCTTTTTACCTGTACACAAAACCACCTGTCAACCTGTCTACCTATCTGACTATCTTCTTACTTGTCTTTATGTCCGATACGAATCAAATGTCTTGTGAACCAATTTAATCGGATTCTTGGTTCTCATAAAAACTAAGATTTTTATTTTCTGCACATTTTGCTCTGTATCTCGAAAACGACCTGATTTGTCTTTTTGAAGAACTGATCAGGACATCTCATTATCAATAGAAATCGAATGTTTTCTAAACAACTCAAATCGGTTCATGTGTGCTCTCGAACTCGTGGATGAACAATTGTACTCACACATACATTAACACACACACACATACATCCATTTTTTCTGAGGTATGCCAAAATGTTCAGAAACTTTTAAAACGTAAAGATATTCAAAAAAATTATATTCGATTTTTTGCGATTATTATAACTTACCCCACGGGAAGTTAATAACATTTACCATTATACGACAATAGGATTCGCCTGCGAATTAGTGATAAGAGCTATATTTTAATTTTACTTTTGATGGCCACCTCAAGCAGCCTGATGCGAAGCAGTAATGCAATCGCTGTTCACTTGGAAATATATTTTTTTATATATTATTGAAAATATTGAAATTGCCCAATTAGTAGAATCGATCGATTCTTGGCAATGACATAGAATGTGAAATGTTGAGCTAAATTAAATAGAATTTTAATTGTTGATTCAAAGTTGCAAAAAAATGAAATTAAGAAATAGAATTCATAGTTCTAATTTATATATAAAATAGTAAATTTGAAATTAAATAGAATTTGAATTGTTGAGTAGACTTTGAATGAAAGTAGAAGAAAGATTAAAAGCAAGATTAGAATTGGAGAAGATCAGATTTAGAAAACCATAGCAATATTTTTTTCATAATTTGCTTTTTAATTTTGTCAAAGTATAAAGGCATCTAAAGCTCAAGTCATCTGCTGATTGTTTATGGGTAAAACCTAAAAAAAGATGGCAGTGTCAAAATTGGTTCGCCAAATTTCATTCTAAATTGGTGATATATTCCATTATTGACATGAAGTTCACATTTGAATCCTTCTATAGCTGACGTTACTCAACCTTTTGGCATTAGGAGGTTGAAACGACAATGGCCCTTAGACTTAGTCTTAGATTAGGTCTAATATATCATATTAATTGTAAAACTGAGAAGTTCTCATTGGAGTTTTTCTTAGGCATCACTCATAAATATTGTCTTTTTAGCTCATAGGAATCTTTATGTATTTCTGATTGCTAAATAAAACTGAGTTAAAAAAAAAAAAAAAAAAAATTATTGACATGAAAAATCTTTGGACACTCGATAAAATTATTAGAGCTTGTTTGAGATAGTACTAACCTTTTATCATATAATAACTCTTAGTTTCTATCTTTACAAAACTCTTTGAATATAAAAAAAAACAATAATTATGATGTTGGGTTAAATTATACCTAATTTAGTTTTTTGGGAAAAAATCCAGAAGTTTCTTGGGAGTTGGATACGGATGCTTGAAAAATGACAAAGAGGCATTGATCACAATTGACATATCATTCCAGAATAAATTTTTTAAAATCAATAAAAATATCTTTGATTTTCTAACAAGAATCCGCACTTACTTAGTTGCCAACCTAATATTATTACATTAAAGACTATTATTTGTTAATGTTCCTTTACTTAAACCCGATGTACTCCAAAAAATCAAGTTATTTTGGACTGCTTTTAAGTATATTTTTTCGCCACTTCAATTCGCAATAATCAGAACTGCAATTATTTTGTTTGGGTAGTTATTGTGAAAATAATGTGTACTATAAATACTAAATATATAATAATAAAAATATTAGTGTAACATAAATACTGATAATAATTATTATTATAATTATAAAAATAGTAATTATATCTGTCCTTCAAATCGGGGTAACCGATTGCAAACTTGTCTTCGTACATGCATTAGGTTTTTAGAATATAAAGTTCAACGCTTTTTATCCGTTTTTTACCAGAGTAGACTCTTTGAAATTTTTCCCAACACTTCGAGCCCTTTGAATCATGTACCTCGCATTATCATTCTCAATTTCGTTAGATTTTTTGCAAGTTCGCTAAAGATTAAATAAGGGATCCAGAATCCATGAATAGTGTGTTCTGTTTTGGGCCCACGAATGTTTTTTTTAATACGGCCTTTTTATAGCGAAAACTTAGTTTATATCTCTGCTCCGTGACTCGAATAAAATGCCGTAGTAAATGTTCTGCTGTGTGTTGCATGTCAGTTTGATGGTTCACTGAAATTCATGTGAGTTTCCACTGAGAAAAGCCACTTAAATATTTATTAGACGGACTAAGAAGATGCCGATATATTTGCAGATACATAACGTTTTTATACATACACGTTTAAAGTTCGTACGTTTGAAATAGAAAGTACTTGTAGTTTGATCCTTACGTATTAAAAAACTAATAAATTGTATATATATTTAAAACTTAAAATTTAATTAAAGGTAGCTCAGCGATATGCAACGGAAGTGCGTTATGCCACAAATACTGAATCGTCATTGGTCATTGTCATTAGAAATGGGCGAATGCGATTGGTCGAGATCGTCTTACCGCGAGAATCTCGATATCGGTAGCCATATTAATTTTCAAAATATTAAACGTCTCTGCAGTTTATTTATTGCTACTTTTCTTTAATTTCACAAAGAAATTATAGAAGGTATTAATCATCAATTACCACATTTCTCTAATTCAGGTGCAAGTGTTAAATGCTAATTACATTGAAAAACAAATCATGGCATATTTAAAGAATGATCTTATATAAATAATTGGTAAAAATACTGAATTTATAATTTATTATTATATAAATTTGTATAAGGGGTGACATTAATAAATGTGTAGTGTTAGCTTATTACCAAAATAAGTTATTGAAGAAAGTACTTCAACCGCGATGTCATTTTGGTAAAAAATGTACCTATGCAATTAATATTTTGCAATGGTTTAATAATTTAGCTATGATTTCATAATGCCTTAATAAAATTAAAAATAAATTATTAAAACTGTTTGTCCTTGAGTCGTTCCAGTTTACTTCTCCTGTGTACCAGGTGAGAAATTTTTGAAAAAAACAGTAAAAAATAAATTTTTACAATGACAAATAAGCTGGAAGTTTTGGTAAATATAGTCAGATGGTTGTTTGTTTGATATGTGTAATTTGTTGTAATATAAAATGTTCGGTTTTCACAATATAATTGCACAAAATCAGATTGGACCTCTTTCTCTGCTCTTCTCTAATCATATACCAGATAAATTTTCATTTGTTTTATTTTTTAGAAATTTGATAAAGATTCTCAAAAAATTTAATAACTCATTTTTGGATTCTGATAAAACAACGTGGCTACTATTGTCAATGACTATTGTCAATGACCTCTTGTATGATAGGAATAATTCCATGGTCTTATTTTTAACTAATATGTATATTATTGTTTAATTTAATTAATTTTAACCTAAAAGTTTTGTAAAATTATTCATTAACAGTATTAACGTCAAGACGAATTTTTCCAGTGTGAAATCTTTGGTAATAGATATTTTTTGACTTATTACTCAGTTATATTGCTAAAAAATTTTTTCGTTAATTTTTTATTTCGTGGTTCATCAAATTTTTACATTTTTTTTAACATATATTGAATGGCAATCAGAACAGTTTTTTTATTTATTTCATTGGGCTATAAATTTGATCCCCAATAAAATTTCGAAGTTATTTTGCTTCAGAAAAATATAGGATTAAGTAAAATAGATACAAATAATCACTTTTGTGTGATTCAAATATTCTCAACATATTTACACTCATTTAATAAAAATTTGCAAGAAGAGTGTATCAACATTTGAAATTACATATGAATATAAAATTTTATAAGCATATAAAAACTTAAACAACATATCACAAACAACTTTCCATTTCATAATAAATCTAAGAAAATCGAATCGAATCTAATTCATCTACACATACAATTTCCTTTACTACCACTAAAAATCCCATCAACCCTATCAAAGTACATAAGGTTCTTTCGATCGGGGTCATCTGTTAAATAACTGCAATTGGTCAAAGAGGACACATGTGTCCAATGAAATGATGTGGAACTTGAACAAGATTTAGGGCAAAAAGGTAATGTATTCTGGCGGATTTGGAGAAGAAAATCATGATAGAGGTGTAAGCAACAGAAGGGTTTTATAGCCCTTTAGTAATCTGACAGGGTTTTTTATTTAACTGAAAGTGGGATGGTAAAATACACTGGAATCAATGAGTAAGAACAAGATTGTCTTTTAAATATTGAGCACAGGTAAATAGGTGGACAGGTAGACATCGGGAAGTAAATATAACTTGTCAAAAAACTAAATGTCACTTGCATCTTCCATCTAGTTTTAATGTTCCACAAATTTACGAAATAAAACGTAATGAATCCAAAGCAATCAAAGTATTATATTTAATATTTTCATAATTATATGTTACAAAATTTATAAATGAACTTTTGACGATTAATATTTTTCAAAAATTTGATTAAATAATAAGTAAATTATTTGTTTAGATAAATAGTAATAAAAATACACAATGTTACAAGGAAATAAATAAAAAGTTTCACGCAATATATATTCTGTTATGTTTGTAATAATGTTTGTGAGTATATTTGTTAAAAAATAATTTTTCCATGAAGTTATGTTGCTTATTAATTATTGATACCCTTTTAAATTAAAAATGAATTGTACTTATACAGTTGTTAAAAACAAATTCATAAGAAATTAATTCAAAATTTAATCGACATAGTGTAATTAGAGGCATATATAAAATAACAGAAAAGTTTTCCTAATTACTCCAACTATTCAAAAAGTTCTATGAAAAACTAACTTTTGTGACGGCACTTTTCATGTAATTAATAAAATATAAATATACTATATAATCAAATTGAATTTTTTGTATTGTAAGAATTTATTTTATATACTTATAATACTGATTGCTCATGAGAGATTGTAGAGGTGAATTAGGAATAAAGTAAAATTAATTAATATGCTTCATTAGAAAATAAATTTCAAATACGAAATTGTTTTTGAAACAATTAAGAATTTTTTCAAACATGTTTCAAACACGTTTCAAACATGAAATTATAAATACTTTTATAACTAAACTATGAAACTTGTTTTGAATATAGATATCATGGTTTTATAGAGCATACTAAAATATTAAACCTCTACGACAAGACAAGCCCTTTAGAAAATTCAATTTCGATAAAATTAGTACGACGTTTGTTAAAATTACTCCTTTCATCGAAATTTTCTCAAAAACGGCAAAACGAGTTTTAAAAAGTTTAACCCTTTCCACTCGGATGCCGTTGCTCAGGCGACAAAATTCATATAAATCTTGGAATTCGTAAGTGGAAAGGGTTGAAAGCCATTCAATGAAACTTGGCACGCAATTGAGTTGGTTAGTTTTTTGATACGATCAGCTGAGCCGTTTTTTAGGTACTAAAATCATCCATAAATTAATATATTGATTTATTATTGATTACATTGATTATTTACACTTGCTGGGTAGGTCATGCAACTTACTTTTAAGCAAAATGCCACTTTTCCACAACTAGTCATCATCATTATGTAATTATAATGATTATGTTTCAGAAGAACCTGATGTTTGAGAGTTCTTTGATCAAAAAACGTTTTAACTTATCACTTATTCACATTTTAATATATATGTTTATAATTTCATAAATTATAAACTATAAAATATAACGCTTAAAAAAAATACCATTCGATCTATAAACTATTACTTCTAACATCAATTTAATATACTTGCTTCAATGTTACATAGAAAATTGTATGTTTTAAGAAATTATACTTCTTGTATTATTATAATCAGGTTTCAATCAACCTCGATATTCTCCATCAAGTGCTTTTGTGATACACTCCAAAGAAACTATAGTTCCGGTTAAAAATCTCAAACTTAGTATTATTTAGATCCTGAACTAATCCAACTTTGTTCCTCACTATTTGATTACACATATTTAAAATAAACTAATTATATATCATGAATTGACCATCTATTAGTACATTTTCTCTTAAAAAATATCATCAAACATGAGAATTCTATAATAATAATATTTAAATCACGTCAATCCGACGATGACTATATGAAATCGGGTTGAGTGACTTCCAACATAGGCGGATATAAAGAATCTTATAAGAATCATGAGAATTTTCTCACAGAGTAATTAGAAGTCTTATAAGAATAAGGTCTCTCTTAACACAATGATCGACAAACACATATTGTTTTGCTTGACTATTATTTACCATATGTTATTAGTCGCCGTGGAAATAAAAATAATATATGCAATTGATGATATGTGGATGATAATTAAATATATGCAAGGGTAATATTTAAATAAAATATTGTTTAATGTAAATATTAAATTGAAACGAAATTCTGGCACCTGTTATTCAAATTTTGTTGAATAGAATATTTAATTGAGCATGGTATTTATTGATATATTTCGACAGTAATTGAAGTATTTATTTAATGAACTATTTATTTGTTTTATTACTATTGTGACCATCAATGATATTATATCAATAACTACGAAATATTCATTTTCATAAAAATAATTTACCAAAACCAAGCGTATGTAAAAATATGTGTGTGTATGTATGTATGGATACAAGTCTCCGACCACGTTTTCGGGCGCACGGATCAACAGAATTGAATTTTTTAAAAAATATTCGATCCCTATTGATAGGGAGATGTGCTGATTAGTTTTTATCAGAGGCAGAAAATAGAAATGGAATTTTTGAGAGTACGGAGCATTCGATTTGAATGATCTAAAAAGCATTCAATTCGTAATGACGCGGAGAAGTGATGAATAGATTTTGGTAAAGGCAGGTCCAGCCGATTCGGAGATACCGAGCTAAATGTGCAGAAAATGCCAGTTTTTGAGAGTATTAAGCATCCGATTTGAATGATTCAAAAAATTTTTTTTTTGTTTGTACAAAATAATTGCTTTTGGAAAAAAAAATTATTTCGATTTTATTATCAAAAACAATTTTTTTTGTATATCGAAAATAATTCAGATTTTAATTTTGGCTAAAGTTCTAAAGCTCACTTATATACTTTAAATAAATAATTTTAACTTTGTAATTCAGTTTATATAACTCTTATAAATATTAGACAAAGTTACAGTATTTATAGTAATCTATTGGAAAACATTTAATATTCCTCGAACATTTCGTTACGGTACGGGAAGTTCCAGCAATTTGTCTTAAGGCACGATGCCATGCACCCTGCTAGTTTTTAAATTGATTGTGATATCCAAAATTTGATTAAATGCCAGTTATAAGGGTAGTCAAAATATCATATTTAATTTGGTATATATGATGAATGCTATAGCATCCACGTATTGTGCATTTTTTACGCAATGTGCTTGCTCAATTAGTGACTACAAAAAGGTAAGATGATACGAAAATACTGAATAAGAATCAGTATCTCGTTAGGTTATATGCAATTAAATTCAAATTAAGTGACTTTAAAATTTGAATGATATAGCATTCACGCCATTCTCCATTACAACAAAAATGAATGCTATAGCATTCACAATCGCAAACGTGTTAATATAAAATTTATTTAAATCATTTTGTTGAGATAGTACTTTTTTCTAGTGTTTTGTGTTAAATTTTTATGTAACATATCCCTTTGATATTGCATTTATGTATGCAATATATTGCATTCTGGATTATTGAAAAGTATTAAATTATTTTGTCAATCAAGACTTATAATACAAAACTGCTTGCTTAAGTGATAAAAAACAATCAAATAAAATATACAATTTACATAATAAGTGAACAAAAATTAAGAAACTAGAGGTAAATTATAAAATGAAGTATAAAATAAAAATATAAATGAAACAAAATTGACTTAGTGAAAGATGTTGCCGACTTAGAATACCGCTTTTTTGTATAATTCTTTGTCAAAAATAATTTTATTTGGCTTGAAGAAATAAATAAATATAATGTTAGTACTCCTAACTAAAAAAACAATATGTATTTTTTATGAATTATTACTCAATAATCTTCCGATAAAGGATTTATGTTATACTATTTCGTTGAGAGGAATTCGGTACATTTTTCTAGTCGAACGTCCCTACTTTAATCAATGTCCGAGCGTCCGAGCAAAGGTCAATCTCTGAGAGCCCTTGATTTATTTATTGAGGGCAAAGTCTTTATAGAGATGATTTAGGCATTAAATCCTTAGCGCTTATTCGCACACCCTTAAATAACTCGATAGGCCGATTTTCGGAAGATCTTTTGTAATGGTTATTGATTGCTTTTTCACCATGAGAGATTGTTGAGGTGAATTAGGAACGTGGTGAAATTAATTAATATGCTTCATTAGTAAATTATTTTGAATACAAAATAATATTACTAGTGGTGTATGGCATCATGCTCTGCCAAAAAATAGCAACAAAAAATATTTTAACTTCCCGTAGGGTAAGTTATAGTAATCGCAAAAAATTGAAAATGAAAATTTTTATATATCTTTACGTTTCAGAGGTTTCTGAATATTTTGGCATACCTTAGAAAAAATGGATGTATGTGTGAGTGTGTATGTGTATGTGTGTGTGTGTGTGTGTGCGTGTGTGTATGTGTGTTCGGATACAAATTTTCGTCGACGATTTCAGGAACACATAATTCAAAAAACATTCGATTCGTATTGATAAGGAGACGTGCTGATTAGTTTTGGCGAAGGCAGGTCTAGCCGTTCCGAAAATATGGGGCAAAAAGTGCCAAAAACGGTAACTCAGTTTTTAAGAGAACGGAGCGTACGATTTTACTTGTATTAACAAAGTGAAAAACTGATCAAATTTTCATGAAGGCATGTCTAGCGGTTTCGGAGATCTAGTAAAAAAATGTAAAAAAAATGCCATCTGGCGGTCAAAAATGATTATTGAACATATGCACATCAAATTATCAGATATTTTATAGAGATTTTAACAAAAAGTATAAATTTTGTTTACGTTCCTATGGGTTCCATACCAATGCTTATCTGTTAGACATTTCGTCTCTGTGCAGTTAAACCAGTACGTTTGCTTTGAAAAAAAAATTCAGAATTAACAAAATATTCAAAATATACTTTTCTTCAAAGTCTTTTTTTAAAAAAAAAGTAAATTTTTGACAAAAATATATAGTCTCTCAAAAATCTAATTTTTCAGAGTATTTTTTTTTCAAAAATGTTAATCTTTAAAAAAAAAAAATTGGTACGGAAAGTTCCAGCAAATTGCCTTAAGGCACGATGCCATGCGCCCCACTAGTTTTGTTTTATTTCATTTTTTCTGAAGTATGCCAACATGTTTAGAAACCTTCAAAACGTGAAGATATGCAAAAATTTTCATTATTGATTTTCGGCCCGTTACTATAACTCACGGGAAGTTAATAAATGAGTGAAAATGTGTAAACCGCTTTTTCTCTATTTGGAATTTCTTGATTCCAAAACTAAATTTATAAATTCCCAGTAAAATCTTCTAATCCAATCCTCTTCATCATAAAGCACCAGCCTGGCGCGTCCAACACAACAAAAAATAGAATCATAAAAAATATAAAACCGTTTTCCGTGGCATCAAGGCAGCAAAACCTTACAACTTACAACTCGTACAATATTTCTCTATTATTAGGTAATGAAATATGAAATTAAAAGTTTCCAGAGTTTCCCAGGAAAACTTTCTTAATTGGTCGCCGACAACGGCGAAGCACCGAACAACTGCGCTCTCGAATATGTTTTATAAAAAGCGGCGGCCGAGGAGAGAGAATTGAAAACTTTAATAAAAAATCTTACCAAAGGCGGTGAAATTACTATGTTTGTTAAGAAATATATAAAATATTAACGGTAATATAAAGTATTATTAAATGTATTACGTTGGCAACTAGGACGCACTGTAGGATTTTTGTTAGAAAATCTCTTAACGCCTAATGCTCAAATCATACAAATTTATCTTAATACCTTTCTAATAGGATAAGCAATATAAATAGGATAATCAATTGTAATGTATCAAATCCATTTTACCCTCAAATATTAAGCCTTCCTTCCAAGAAATTACTTTTCCTTAAACTCGATTCAAACAAATCGCAAAGCAATAACTGATTGAAGAAATTGGTGGTACATGCAATAACAATAAATACGAATAAACTTATATATACATCAGCATTATTCTTTATATATTATATATATATACTAGCCTTTTTATCCTATAGGCGGAGTAACTTGGAACGGTCAGGTGGCAAACAGGTTTAATGTTTTATTTTAATTTTAAAGTCATTTTATAAATTAATTACATTTTTAACTAAAGCCAAAAAACTACCAACGGAAGAAAATACTTTTATTATAGATTTTCAAAGATTACCGTTTATCTTCCGATAGCAGGGTCATGAGAATCAAGGTTATAGCTGGATATATATCTTTTTCGCTCTACTTTCAAATATTGTTAAACAATGCTTAAATTTACTGGTTTTTGACACATCAGTGGTGGACCTTTTTAACCCCCGACCTTCATATGTTACTATCTATTCTTCGATAAATTCTGGGAAATTATAGCTGGGAAAATGTTATTCGACAAAATGTCCCTTCGATCGATACCAAATTTGGTTCTGAATTTAAATAACATAAATAAAAAATAATATAACCTAGAAAATGTTTTATAAATACCAATGGGTATATAATTATACAAATGAGATCTTTCGGAGCACCGTTTTTGAGAAAAATATGATTTGCAAAAAAGAGTGCTGCAACGCCAAAAAATGCATTTTCATATTAATATTTCAAGAAAGTTGATATTTTGAGTTTCTAGTAACACTTGCGATCCGTTTAATAACGGATTTTTGTGTATAAATAAAACTACAAACAAAACTACTTACTACAATTTAATCATAAATAATATTTACGTAAAACATCCTAATAAACGAAATTGAACATGATCTGTCAAAAACGTTTGACATTTGATGTATTAGCCACCGTCCATTGTTTCATTTAAATTACGCTTCTTCAAAAATTTTAACGTTAAAAATGTAAAGTTTCTACGCGATTTTGAGATGATATCTCACCTTTCCGACAACCTGCTGATTTGCACAAATTTTTCAAGACTAAGACTGGCCAAATCGGTTTAGCCGTTTTCGAGTTTTAACGAATCATTTTATCGAGTGCTCCATTTTTATATAACTAGCTTATAAAAGCTTTTATTATGAAATGAATTTCCTTAACTCCTTTGATCAGACTTAGAAATTGTGTTCCAAATATGATTACGTAGTTTAGTCGAAGACATCACAAGTTCACGTCTTCAAAGTAGCATGTTATGCTGTTACAATCAATATTTGAGTTGACATCTTCCCTACTAGTCTCAACTCTAATATTTAACCCAATCTGCATATTGTTGACCGCACTAATCACAGTTTAGAATCGCCATTGTATACCACTGCACCATAGATAGATGATATTATTCGTCGAAATAGCATGGATAAATTGTAGTAAGGATAATAGGAGAGCTGGTAGGTGTTGAGTATCTGAGGACTCTCAAAATTATTTAACATTACAATTAATATTATTTATCAAAATACTTACTGATATTCTGTAAGTCTAAAATATGATGAAAGTTTCTCGAGCAACGAGAAACCCTCATTAATTATTGCTGAATTTGTTTGAACTGGAGTCTTTGTATACCAACTAGGGGTGTTTGTGGTACAGTATGTGTATTAAAAATTATTATAAAGAAACCTTCGAAAACAAACCCTTGTTCATCTACATAAACTATTGGAATTGTATTAAAATATAAGTGAAAAAACAACTTTTTTAGCGGGAAATTGAGGAGTATTTTTTCATATGTCCACCAGCTTTCTGTCTACAATATCTGTTCATATCTCGCAGTATATATTCATTAGCAGGATGCTATAGAATTGTCATGAATTTGTCCCGTCTCGTTCAACAATTCCAGAGCAATCATCTAGGAATGTTTGTGCGATTCCTAGACTTGCAGAATTTCAAATTAGCAATATAAGCAGCAATTATTCAAGAATATCGTATTAATAATATTCAGTTTTACTCGAGATGAATCTGATTGGATTAAAGTTCTATATAGAATTTACATAAAGATTTAACTTCAAAGAGACGAAGATTTTTTAGGAACTTACTTCAGTTATTAAAACATTTGAATACATTTTTGTGCTTTTCATCTTTGTGTTTATTTTGTATTACTTATTCATTTCGTTATATATTTATTTCATTATTAACTTCCCGTAGGGTAAGTTATAGTAATCGCAAAAAAATCGAAAATGAAAATTTTTACATTTCTCGACGTTTCAAAGGTTTCTGAATATTTTGGCATACCTTAGAAAAAATGGATGTATGTGTGTGTGTGTGTGTGTGTGTGTGTGTGTGTGCGCGTGTGTGTATGTATGTGCGGATACAAATTTTCGTCGACGATTTCGGGAACACCGATCAACCGATTTGAATAATTCAAAAAACGTTCAATTCGTATTGATAAGGAGACGTGCTGATTAGTTTTTGGCGAAGTCAGGTCTAGCCGTTCCGAAGATACGGGGCAAAAAGTGCCGAAAACGGTAACTCAGTTTTTAAGAGAACGGAGCGTCCGATTTTAATAATTCAAAAAACATTTTACTTGTATTGACAAGGTGAAAAACCGATCAAATTTTCATAAAGTCAGGTCTAGCGGTTTCGGAGATCTAATGAAAAAAGTAAAAAAAAAATGCCATTTGGCGGTCAAAAATGATCATTAGACATATGCACATCATATTATCAGATATTTTATAGAGATTTTAACAATAAGTATAATTTTGGTTTACATTCCTATGGGTTCCGTAACAATGTTTACGCGTTAGAATGAAAAAAGTAAAAAAAAATGCCATTTGGCGGTCAAAAATGATCATTAGACATATGCACATCAAATTATCAGATATTTTATAGAGATTTTAACAATAAGTATAATTTTGGTTTACATTCCTATGGGTTCCGTAACAATGTTTACGCGTTAGACGTCGACGCGGAGCTTACGCGGTTTGATATTTCGTCTTTATGCAGTTAAAGCAGTACGATTGCTTTGAAAAAAAGTTTAGATCTTTCAAAATATGTCAAAATAAAGAAAACATTTTTTTTTCAAAAAAAAAATTAAAAAAAAAAAATTAAAAAAAAAAATTTTTTCAAAAAAAAGTAATTTTTTGTCTAATTGTTTGTCAAAAATCTTATTTTTTCGAAGTAATTTTTTTTCAAAAATGTTAATCGTTTTTAAAAAAATAATTTTTGGTACGGGAAGTTCCAGCAATTTGCCTTAAGGCACGATGCCTTAATTGCCTTAAGACAGAATTCCACTTACAACTAGTTTATATTTTTTTCACTTTATTCTGCAATCCACTTATACTAAAACATTAAGCAGGTAATGCATATATATATACATATATATTAAAAAAATATATTAATAATATTTTTGCGATTCAGATTTACTTGAGACAACTGTGATTAGATTAAAGTTATTAATTTATTAATTATCCATGATTAAATTTCAAAGAATATTCATACGACGAAATCAAAAAATGATGTAATTTAGCTTTAAAACGTTTATAATGATGGAAATCACATATCTAAGCAATAACATAAATTAAAAACATATTTCAACTATATCAGGTATTAGTGTTATATAAATAATTTTTTAATTGTAAATTACTACAAACATATATTTGAATTACTCAAGGTAATTCCATTTTCAGTAAAAGTTTCAGCAAGGTACAAACCACAAATCTTGACAGTTATTATTTAAAATTGGTTGTGATATCCAAAATGTGATTTAACACAATTTATAAGGAGAGTTAGATTATCATTCGATGAATGCTATAGCATCCACGTTATATGTTACTCGTTTTTTTATGCAATGTGCTTGCCCAAGCTAATTTTTGACTACAGGAATATTCTTTTTCTTATATTCATTTTCAATAGCAATCAGAAAAAACCTTAAAAATCAGTTAGTTATTATCTTGACAGGTATAATAATTACAAAAACAAAAGGTTATTTGAAATGAAATGGATTGGCCAAATAGACCAAAAACTAAAAATATTTAAAATGAGAATGAAAGTGAAAAAGATAATGTTGAATATTAAAAATCTAATCAGACTAATAAATTTCAATAACTATCTAATAGTAAAAAAAAGAGTTATATTTAGAGCATTGAGAATTCAAATAGATGAATAAAACAAGATTCTGCAAGTTTTCTAAAACCAACATTTCTTATATACAATGCAAATGGGTAAAATCGTTTTTTATTTTTTACAATTATAAATATGTCGATTGATTTTTTTGCAATTATTTCGAAAACATTCGCCAATATAACATATATCACAATCATTGCACTTCATTTCTTTGAACTTCGGTCGGTTAGAGTATATCTAAAGATTTTCATGTAAATAGAAAAAAAAACAATTAAAAAATTGTTGCAAAAAAAAGTACCAAAAATAAGGTTTTTAATAAAAGGATTTTCAAAAATGAATATTTTAAAATAATTGAAACACAATAAAGAAAGTAATATATGTATATGTGGCAACCTACAATTATTGGAATACAAAAAAGATAAATGATAAAAAAAGACAATTTTGTTTTAAAAATATACATTTAAAACATAGATACAGTTCAGGTTAAATGATAACAAAAACCAACTAACGTTTGTCGCATATTTGATTAGGATAATTAGATATGAAAAACTTTTCATAGATAATTAAAAGGCTAAACTTTTACTTAAAACTGGAAAATATTTTTATCAAGTGTTGTCTTTACGCCTAACATTTTTTCTGAATTTTTTTAGCCAATTTTCTTGGGTTTATTTTTTTGTCATTGAAAAATACACGGAATCCTAAATTTAAACTGTCTTACCATAAGGCTCTTTTTAATCCACTAATTTCAAATAACGTTCAATTCTCCTAAGATAGAGAACTGAATTTTAAGATCCTAATTTAAAATGATCTAAACATTTCAATACAATAATCATGGAGATTTGTCAAATTGACTTTGAGAGTACGTTACTTTAACATGATTTCATCGATCTTGGGAAAATTTTAAAATAATTTTCTCTCGAGTTTAAAACGTATGACATAAAATATACTATAAATAATTTATACCATAGCCTCTCAGGAACCTTTCCATTATACAAAAAGCATAAATAAAATATGAGCCGTCAGAGAAATTAATTTTTTCCTCTTGATTAACAAAGGTCGCTGTACGTTGTTCTAGCAAAATGACGCAATGGCGTGCCCGTCATAAAAAAAATATTTAATTAGCCCCCGCCCGAAGGACTTAATCGCCGCTCTTAATAAGGAATTATCAGGATATGGAAAATTGAAAAAGTTTTTACTCTACTTTTTTGTTCCTTTGTTAATGATTTGATGTATCGCTTTCTTCCAGGAAGATTTTAGATAACACGGTTTTTACTGTTTTTCTTCTCTAAAATAAAGCTAAAGTTGATGGTGAAGGATTCAAACTGGAATAAAATACGAGGACAAAAATAAAATACTAATGTTAGAAATTGTACAGATAATTTAAAAATAAATTTTCGTACAAAATTATCAAATAAGTGTTAGTGCCACCCTTAATAATGTGGAAAAGAAATTTAATTTTCCGAATATCTTAATTAAAATTATACTAAAAAGACTATATTTTATCAATTATTAAATTATTGGCTTGCAAAAGCGTCTTGTAGTAGTATAGTAAAAATTTAGGGTTGCATAAATTTTTCAATTATTCAGAATAAATTTTAGCGGTAAACAATACACTATAAAATTATTTTCTATTATTATGTAAAATTTTAGCTTTTCCTCAGGATTTTGATCAAGATTAATCGACACTCAGTAAAAAACGATCACAAATAACACAATAATTAAACAGTTATCAAGAAAATGAAAAATTATTATAGTAATACTAGATAGATACTAGAGATTTGGTGAAAATTTAGGGTTGCATTCATTTTATAATCCCGCACTATAAAGAAATAAAATAAAAAGAAATAATTATAATTAAAAAAAAAATGTTAAAAGTAGGCAATAATGATTAAACTATTTTCTTTTTTAGAAGTGGGCAATAATCAATAAAACTATTTTCATTTTTAGGTAAAAAATTAAATTTCAAATAAGCTCAGAAAAATAAAAAAGACGTTTATTAAGCAGAATAAATAATCATTAAATTACTTAAGTATGACTTGTGATGGGAAGGTGAAAATTTAGGGTTGTATGCATTTTTTAATTCCAAAATTCATAAATAAACTAGTTGGCTTGGTATTTAGCCTTGAGGCAAGTTACATGAACTTCCCGATATGTGTAAATAATCGACTTAATCAAAAAAAAAATGTGTAAATAATATACTTCATTAATCCTACTTTAAAAAAAAAATAATTTTAGCAAAGTTTGACGAATTTTTAAAATTAAACTACTTGTCGTAAGGCCGTAATATTACAGTAAGTTCTATAAGACTATAATGTATATCGCCAAAAAAAGTTCCATGAAAATCGGCATAAATTTTTTTTCAACAGTTCATTACAAGAAAACGGCTCGGTAGATTTTCACCTAAAATTAATCAGTACCATTCCCAACTAATATCTTTCGAACAGTTTTTGATTTTTTAAAATCGGTTCGGTAGGATTAGATTAAATGTGGACGAAAAGTTTAACACTTTTTTTAAAATTGCAAAGAAACGGCTTGGCAGATCGTCGCACAAAACTGACAAACGATAGTCCTCACCGAAATACATCAAATGGCTTTTAAATTTCTGAAATCGGTTCAGGCGTTTTTGAGAAAACGTCGATCAAAAGTCTAATTTTGACAAATGCCAAAAAAACGATATCAATTTTTGCTAACTTTGACGAATTTTTAAAGCTGAACCAGTTGTCGTAGAACCGTAATATTTTAGTATGATCTAGAAGACTATGGTATCTACCGTCAAAAAAAATAATCATAAAAATCGTCGAATTTTTTTTTTTAAAACTTTATTACAAGAAAACGGCCTGGCCGATCTCTACCAAAAACTAATCAGCACGATTCCCAACCAATATCTTTCAAACGGTTTTTGAATTTTCAAAATCGAATTAGAATTGCGGGCTAAAACGTAGACGAAAAATTTTTCACTTTTCTGCGGCCAAATTTGGAAAAAGTATGTGTGTGTGAACAGATTTTTGATACATACAACCACTGAAAGCATGGATAAATTAAACTAAATTTTCATTACCCAATTTCTTCGTTTCAAACTTTTATTCATAGTTTAACTATCATTTATATAACACGATTTCGCGATCATGTTTTTAATCAATTTACAATGTAAAATAAAAATCGTATGTGAACAGCAAAAAACGTTGTTCGTGCTTTTAATAATCTTTAGCCTCATATCGTATAAACACGGAACAAGCTTGTAAAAACACACACCTAATTGTTATTAATTCACTTCTATATAGCCGTGAACGGATAATAGACAGAATCGAATTTTACACAGATAATAAAAATAATATTTAATTTTTATTAAATAATTTAAAAAAACATAGCTCTTAAAAATATTTTGCTGCCAATACTATCAGAAAAAGAAAGACAAAGTGCCAATAGTATAAATAGTGTTCCAAAACGGCTTAAACGATTCTTATGAAATTTTATAACCAAAAATCGGCCAACATCAATTTGTCACACCTCAAAAAAGTAAGGGTTGGCCATTATTCAGTTTTTTTAAGTTTTTGAGCTATAAAAAAGAACATACTGCCCTAAATTTGCACCCTCGTACCCCAAACCCCTATTTTGTAATGGTCTTTTTAGTAATTGAATAGTTATTCATTCCACATTCAATACATAAATGTTTGTTTTTTACTGAATTTTACTAAATAAGATGTTTTTGTTCTTGAATTTTACTGGAAAAAAATGATTGTTATCAATCGTTGTCCAACCCTGACACTTTTTTGAAACTTTGTATTCAGTTTTCTTCATTTCAATCTATTGACTTATGATAGTTTCAGATTAGAGTGAGCGCAAAAATGTCAGATTTCTTCAACATAGAGTCAGGTGTTCCGCAGGGCAGCGTCCTTGGACCTACCTTTATTATGTGTTATTTTCAATAGACATCAATATTTTCTGAGCTTATTGAAAAGCTTGTATTTATCCACTGTATTTGTTAAAACATTTTCAAAACAGTGATCAAATATTGACGATGGAAAGGTCACTTTCAATAAAACTAGATAGGTCAAATTGTCGATAAATTTTTGCATAATCTGATTTGCAGGATTATGCTACTGTACAAATATTTTCCAATGTGCATAAGTAGTAGAGATAATACAGGGAATTAAAAGCCAAAGTACTAGACCAAGAAGCATGGAAGCAAAAATTTCGAAAGAAACATACTAAAAATGTATGAAAATAAGGGGAAGGGAATAGAGGAAATCAATGATTTGTGCCTCTCACACCATGGAGTTGTCTTCGGGAAAACTACCATATATTATCATTTTAGTAAGTGTACACACAGTAGATATTAAATGATAATATATTATGATAGATATTACAATCTAAAGATACAACAGTTTTCAGAAACATAAATCTATGGCAATTTAATATTTATAATTTATCAATGAAAAGCGCAGAAATAATATATAAAAACCTAGAATAATTTCCCAATTAATCGAAATTTTATATATCCAAATAGTCTACGTATATAATCGTGATGCCTAATTCGCGCCCCTGGGCGTATATATCCGTCCGTGCACGTTTTCATAATAACGGCATATTAAGGTGTTGTGATATGGGGCAATATAAAACATTCGCCCTAAGAGAGGAAAGATTAATTGTGGGTAGAGCAGTTTATATAATAATATAACTCATTGAAGGCAAATATATTGTGCCGTGTACAAATAGTAAGTTTATTGATAAGAAATTATTTCTATATTATTCGTAGTTTCTTTAAATCTTTGGAGTTATTAAAATGGAAAATATTTTTTAGACAAAACAGATAATACAGCTGTTCAAAAAATGAGATTATATCAAAGTAAAAAAATACAAGTAGTCAATGAATGTATGTTAATTTTAATTACATGAAGTTCTTCAAACACAATTACATGATGAGTGAAGTTGCGAAAACAATATTTGTTTAAGCGTTGTTTAAAATAATCCACTAAATTCATATTGACTGTCGTGAATGCTATAGGATCAATTTTCATTATCACAAAGAATGACACGAATGCTATAGCATTCAAATTTTAAAGTCAATTATTGCAAATTTAATTTCATAAAATCGTCCGTTTTTGTAATTATTATACCTATCAAGATACAGACTAACTGATTTTTTTCAGGAATTTTCGTATTATCTTATCTTTTCTGGTAGTCACTAATTAGCTTGGACAAGCAAATTTCATAAAATAGAAGAGTATTTCCTAGCGTGGTTGCTATAGCAGTCAAAGTATATAACAATTAAAATACGTTAATTTGACAACGCCTATAAATAGTGTTTAATCAAATTCTGGACCAATTTGAAAATCACAACCAACTTAAAAAGTTGACAAAGTGACAAAGTGACAAAATTCTTTTTTTTAATTTATTATTATTTTTATTGCAGTAGTTGGTCCAAAAGGTATTTGCACAATATATATATGAAAATAAATTAAAAAAACTAATACTTGATTATTAAATAAAAACCACATACGCAGGGAGTTGTACTTATAAATAAAATATGCGTGAAATCAAACTGATGTTACTTTAACTCCAACTTTTTGAAACACTTTTTATATTCAAAATATAAATAAACGCTTGTATAAACATAATAGAAATAGATTATTGCCAGTTTTATTTATCAAAATGAAACAGCTGCACCAAAAATACCAAATTTGTCATAGCATGACCAATTCTGCCCCATAACAGACCAATGTTATGGCAAGGCTATGTTATAAGAACTTTCCATACAAATTTATTCTAGATATTGACAAAAACCATGTGGTTGCTGTGCAGTCAGGCATTGTTAGATAGAAAACCTAACCATAAAAAAAAAAACGATCTTAGATAACAGGGCCTTTCTGACCGAGCTTCATAACATACGAGTGGCGTTGCAGTTTGTGTATAAAACGCTTGAATGCACAGCAAATTCATGGCATTTTGATAGTATTCAGTATGATTTAGTAATATAATGTATGTAAGTTGGAGCGAAACATGGCCTTGCCATAACATTGGTCTGTTATGCAGCGGAATAGATCCCTTAATCATGTTCTCTAAGAAGTGGCCCATTGAAATAACGTTTTCCAACCCTGTTTCTTTTTCCAGGGGTTTACATGACCGGCTCCGCCTTTCCTCTTGACGGATTTGACGTGAATTATCGAACGATATATAAAACAATAGAACACAATATCGTGTGCTGTAAAAGCATTAGGAGTAGGTTTTCCTAACTCCTTTTCCTATATAAGAAGATCTCTCATGGCCGATAAACGGCCCTCGAACAATGTACCGTGGTTAATAGACGAGAGAACATTGTATTTTTAATAGTGTTATAAAAATGTATTGTGCGTTTATGATATTTATTTAAATGTTTTTGCAGGAGGTAGTTCGCTGTTGGAAAGTTGTATAAAGTTTTATGGGCGTCGCGATGAAGTTATTTATAGGAATACAAGGATTTAGTTCACAAGGATCTTGAACCGTGTAATTATTATAGTTTTGATACTTAATATAGACATTTGTGAAAAAAAAAAAACTAATTTAGCCTGACATAGGCAACATTCTAAGTACTATTTATTGACTTCTCGAAGGAGAAATTTATGTATATTTTTATCAAAAAAATCGATTTGCTAATTTTATATTTTCTCGACGTTTTAAGTCATTCTAAATCGAAAAAGTATGTGTGTGTGAAATTGTGTATCCGAACAGATTTTTTGCGGTAATTCAATGTTTTCTCAAAAAAAAGGTTGGACAGATTTCAAAAATTTAAAAGCCACTCGATGTATCTCGATGATGACTATCGTATGTCAATTTTCTTCGATTGGCCAAACCATTTCTTTGTAAATAGCAGAGAATTAAAAAAAAATTCACGTTTCACAGTCCACGTTTTAGCCCACAATTCTGAATCGATTTTAAAAATTCAAAAACCGTTAGAAATATATTGGTTGGGAATAGATCTGATTACTTTTTGGTAAATATCGGCTAAGCCGTTTTTTTGTAAAAGTGTTAAAAAAATTTTTTCGACAATTTTTATGTTTTTTCATGGTAGATGCCATAGTCTTATAGATCATAATAAAGTATTACGCTCCTACGACAAGTCGTTTAATTTTAAAAATTCTTCAAAGTTTGCTAATATTAGTATCGTTTTATTTAGCTTTTATCAAAATTGGACCTTTCGTCGACGTGATTTAAAACCGATTTCAAAACTTTAAAAATCAATCTATGTATTTTGATGTGGATTATCGCTTCTCAATTTTGTGCGACGATCGACTGAGCCATTTCTTTGTAAATAGCAGAAAAGTAAAAAAAATCGTCGACGTTTTCAATTCTGAATCGATTTTAAATAATCAAAAACTGTTCGAAAGATATTGATTCAGAATGATACTGATTATTTTTAGGTGAAAATGTACCGAACTGTTTTCTTGTAATTAACTGTTGAAAAACAAATTAAGCCGATTTTTATGGAACTTTTTTTGGCGATAAATATCATGGTCTTATAGAACTTACTGAAATATTACGGCCTTACGACAAGTCGTTTAATTTAAAAATTCATCAAAGTTCGAGAAAATATTGTCACAATTTGTGTCAAATTAGCTTTTGTGACGTGATGTGTCAAACATTATCAATTCAATAAAATTTAAAATAATAAGCTACAATTTTAGGGCATACAAGCACTATAGTGTCTGTGCAATATAATTAATATAACTACAGTTAATTTAAATGTGTTTGGAATAATTCTATTCCAAATCGTAATGCTTAGATTTATTTGATAGCGATAACTTTGTTTTTGAATAAATAGTTGCAAATTATATCTGAATATCTAAATCTCAATTTCGGTTGATTAAGTCAACTGTTACACATTTCGGAAAGTTCATGCAACTTGCCGTAAGGCTAAATGCCACATTCAACTAGTTCATTTACTGTATTACGTAAGAAATGCAGTTTAAACCAGAATAAAACTAAGGGATGCAAATTTCCTTAGGAAAATATGCTACTTCTGTGGCTTTGGATGAACTCAAAGAAAAGGCCTACAACATAGTATTTCATACTTGGTTCTATTCAATAGTCATTTAATAGCTTTATAATAACTAAATTACTGTTCTATTAATTTCTTTTCTCTAAACTAATTTATCACACAAGAAGATTAGACAAAATCGCGGTGGAGCGACACGTGTGTTTTATGGTACGTGCCTTAATCTATCCTGACCTCAGCCGTGCCAAAGAGTTTCCCAAAAGTTGTCCCGGGTAAATGAGATCACAAAGATTTATTATTAATGTACTTAGTGTTTCTGGTCGTCGTTTCTCCGTGCTGGAACGTACGAGTTTAATATTAAGTCGAAAGTTACAGTTACATGAAACGGTTTAAAATATGCAAATCAGCACAATGCTTGCTTGCCAACTCTCCTTACTTGTCAGCTGAATTATTATGTTATCACCGAGGAACTTACATGGAAATAAAATGTAATCATTAGCATAAGGTGCTTGTAATATTTTCGATGGTGATTTAATGATTTATTATATAGTAAAGATATTAGAAATAAATCATTATACCAGATGCATTGTCATCCATACGTAAACCACAAAAAAAGAAAAAAACATAAAAGAAAAGAAAAACCACAAATAGATGGCATGGCATCGTGTCTTGAGGTAAATTGTTGAAACTTTCCGTACCAGAAATAAATAATAAAAGGAAAAGTAATTAGTAATCAGTAAATTGTTCAATAATTCAATTGTTTAAATATTTTCAACTAGATAATTATAAATACTATATATTTTATTGCTCATATTGTACAATGACGATCTTATCGCAAAATACACTTAAGAATGTTTACATTTTAAAATGCCAAGTGAATATATCTGAGGATATATTTCTTATGAATAGAATAACGTATACGAAATACACATTTCTAAACAGTACTGTTAATTCCAAATTTTTGTTTAAACTTTGTATATTTTTGAAAATTTGAAAAAAAAATTCTGAACATTTTGATAATTGTTTCAAAGTGAACTTTGAAAATCAAAATAGGAACTAAATGATTTTTGAATCATTAAAATCGGTTGATCCGTACGCCCGAAATCGTGGACGAAAAATTGTATCCAAACGTATATACAAACACACACACATACATCAATTTTTCAAGGTATGCCAAAATGTTCAGAAACCTCTGAAACCTAAAGTTATGCAAAAATTGTCATTTTCGATTTTTTTGCGATCACGCCAAATACAGGAAGTTATTAGGTGTGGGTGGCATTTTATCTTAAGACCAGTTGTATGAACTTGTCGATATGTATGGAAAATGATTCAATTAGGAACACATCAATATGATAATTTTCATAAATGCGAACTTATAATGTTAGAAACTATCTAGTTTATAAAAATTGTACAATTTTGCCCAACATACTAATCAAAATATTAAATATAATAATGAATGTTCTAAGAGTGTATTATTCCAGATTTGCATGTAAGTTTTATTTTATTATGTTCGTTAACACGTTGTGCGGCAATATTGACAATGTTTTGTCAATAGTAATACATTTACTTTAAATCTATCCGCGAATTCTCAGCGTAGTAAAAGCAACTAGTTCTTACCCATACCGCAGTCAATGTGTTAAGAACATGAAACCTGTCATCATGCAAAGTTTCATTAATCGTCATAAAATTATTTTTTCAACAAATAATTACAAAAGTGCGTCCAATCTTTATCAAATACTAATCAAGAAAATTTTCAACTAATATCTTTTGAATGGTTTCAAAATTTTCAAAATCGGTTTAAAATTTTTTATCTTACGATTAAATCCGATTGTTTGCCTAATTTGTCCTTTGTGTAAATAATAAATATAACAATATAAACAATAAGAATGATTAAAAAGCTTATTTTGATAGATTCTGGTCTGTACATGTTAAGTATGAGGTTTAAATCATTATTTTAAGTGCAATTATGTTTTTTTACAAGTATAAGAGAAAATCATACGATTTGCGTTCCTTATTTTCACAATATAAACATTTAATTATTAGTAAAAGAATGTGTAATTTTGATTGCTAAATTACTCAAATATAATGAACAGTATGTTTGTATAGTAGAAAATTTAAAAAATACTTAACAGTGTTTCCAATTGACTATTTATAGAAATTAATTAGAAATTATCATATGCATATCTCATACCATTCAAAGAATATCATATAAAGTTTACTGCATGAATACAATGTGCAAAACATATTCGAAATTATTTTGAATCCGATAAAAATTTCCGTCGAAATAAATATAAAATATCGCTGTGAATTTAAAATGTTTGGTTAACCGTTATTGTCGATCATTATGAAATTCAATAAAAATACAATAGTTTTGTGTTTTTATTGTAAACGCGCAATAATCCCATTTCCCAGGAGAATGAGTACATAAAATAATATAAAACGACCGTTTCGCCGAATCTATCGCCTGCAATCGCTTAGAACAGTTGTGGACAAAATAAAATATAGATGATAAATACTAAAAGATAAAATATACAATTTAGTTTCAGGCGCTGTTTAACATAATATACTGTGTAAACAAATATTATAGAAGTTATTAATCAGCAATTACTTCATTTCTCTAATGAAGGTTCATTTCTAAAGGCTAATTACAATGACAAACCGATCATGTCATATTTGAAGTATGACTTTAATTACATTATTGTTTTTAAATATTATACATATTTTTAATACTATTATAAATATATAATTTATAATTTCTCATTATATAAATGTGTATAATGGTTGACACTAATAAATATGTTCATCACGAGTGTTACCATATTACTAATAAACATTATTCAAAATTGTTTTATGATGTATTTATTTTTAACATAAATGCCATCTTGTATAGTAGCAAATAAGTTTTACTTCAATCGCGTGTGAACCTTACGCGCACTCTTTTTTTGCATATTTTTACGTTTTTAAGTCTTCTATATTTTGACATACACACATATGTGTATTTTCGTCGACGATCGTTAACATGAGTCAATCGATTTGAATAATTCAATAAACATTTGATTTATATTGATAAGAAAATATGCTGATTAGTTCATCGCAAAGGCAGGTTTAGCCATTTTGAAAATACGGGGCAAAAATTGCCAAAAATGGTAATTGATTTTTTGAGAAAACGGAGCGTTCGATTTGTATTGAAAAAATTATTTGTAGTGATGAAATGAAGAACTGATGATATTTTTGGGAAGGCAGGTCTAGCGGTTTCGGAGATCCAATAAAGAAGTTAAAAAAATGCCATTAGGCGTACAAAAATGATCATTAGACATGTGCACATTAAATTTGTCACATCATATAGATATTTTAATAATAAGAACAAATTTTGTTTAATTTTCTATGAGTTCCGTACTAATGTTTATTGGTTATACTGAGACGCGACGCCCACTTGCTTCAATATTTAGGTTACGCAGCTAACGTATCGCAATTACTTTGGAAGAAGTTCAAAATTTCCAAAATATTTCAAAGTATAAAAAAATCCAATTTTATAAAAGACACCATTGTCTTCAAAAATTTTAAAATTCTCAAAAATAGATTTTATTCAGAGTTAAATACAGAGCTAAAAGAAAATTGAATCTTGTTTAAAAATTTGGTATGGAAAGTTCTAGCAATTTGCCTTAAGGCACGATGCATGGTGCACCCTTATTTATAACATAGAATGTTAAATAGCATAAAAAGTTCCAAAATAACAAATCAATACTTTCATTATAACTTTTCATCATCCGAATAAATTTTACATGAAATAACTGTCACAAGTATACATGTATGTATCGTTCATTTACTATATATTCTTCGATTCACCCTCAAGTTCGTCATCCCTGTTATATTTTCTATCTGGCACCCAGTGGAACATAACCCATTATCTATTCCGATGGGTCGCAGAGGTTCAAATTCAGCGCCGTTAGTTTTGCCCGAATGCCATCTCGCGCGATATAAAGCGCGCGCGAATCTCTTCCGAGAATTGTCGAACAGATATACGAGATAAACGTATCGATGATGGGCGATTTGGGACGGAATTTTTATTTTTATTTCACAGGTTTTGGTTATTGAAACATAATTGGATAATGGGAATGATGTGAAGGTAAAGCTAAATATTTAGAGTCTGTAGACACAAAATGTTTTCAGGAGTGCTGCTGGAATATATCAAGGACAACCACTGCGTTGTCTTCTAATAAAGATACACAATACAAAAAAATAATTTACAAAGGCTATTATAATACTGACCCAGCCTAGCGAGTGCTTCTGGAATATATCACAGTCATCTCATAGAGAAAGGACAACCATTGGGTTGCCTTTTAGTAAAGGTGCATAGTGAAAAGCGCAGAACGAAAGATCGTAGAATACTATGCGCTATTTAAGTAATATTGAGAACAAATTATAACACACTGAACTTCTCATTTATTTACTAACACAAATTACACTAATGTTCTGTATGCCCCGTATAGTCTCCATCTATAGCATTCTATATTAACTATGCGAGCCATTCTAACCTGTGTATAGTAACAGTTTAGAATGATATACATGCGTACTATCATTCACACCAACATCCATACGATACAATAGCGCCATCTATTCATAGCTAACATATGTAATTATATTTATAACAAAAATGAATAAATGAACTCAAAATTTAAAATAAGTTCTATGCAATAACAAGATAATAATGAATGCAAAAATTTGAAAAAAAATCTAATAGATGAAGGTGAAGTTTATATTTTTGTCAAAAAGTGCGACTTAGTAGTTTTATGTTTACTCGATTTTTCATAAAACTTTTAATTAGTTAAAAACAAGCTAGGAAAAAATTATATGTTTGAACCGATGTTTGACCTTTCGTATATGTTTTCTCAACAACAATTGCATTTTTTTTTTTAAAAAATTGGAAAGCCATTCGATGAAACTCGATAAGCGTTGACTAGTTTTGATAAGCCGTTTCTTTATTATTTAAAGAAAAGTGTAATAATGTTTGTTCACGCATTAATCTTAATTTAGAATGGATTTAAAAAATTCGAAAATTGTTCGAAAGATATTGGTTGGAAATTGTGATGATTATATTTTAGTAAAGGTCCGTCGGTTGTATTTTTGAAATTGTTTGTGTAATTGATTTTGAGGATTTTGAAGAAACTTTGTATAATGATAGATGTAGTAGTCTGAAATAACATACTAAAATATTATAGACCCACGATAGGCGGTTGATTTATAAAATTTCATCAAATTTTGTAATTGCGTACATACTTGAACGATTCTTATCAGAATCTATATCGAGCATATGTTTCATAAATATCTACTAATTACAGTTGACTTTCATACTTAAATAAAATACCAGTATGGAGCAAATTAGCTCCAAGTTAGATTTAGTATGGCATGAATTTATATACAAAAACAAAAAAGTGTACAGAAAATATCGATGTCTAATAAAATCATAGAATTACAATGTATTGAATTTTAATTAAATCCACTTAATTATTTATGGAAATACTGTCCATAAAATATAAAATGTTAAACGAATTAATTTATTTTATACAACCAAATATCTATTTTGTAGTGCAAGCAAAAAGTATTTTTGAATTGCTTTGAATTTTGAAACAGTTAGAATTTTATTTAAATAACTGAAAATTTATTCTTATTGATTAAGGTAATCATGTAAAGTACATGCAATTTGCCTTAAGAAAAATGCTACTTACACCTAAAGTTATAATATTAAATTTGTATAAACAGTAACACATCTCGGACAGAAGTTTATAGGAATAACATCAAGCTAAAAATGCCACCAGTATTTATTAAATTCAATTATCACCACCGAATAGAATTTTCTTCTAGCTTCGATCAATGAATAAATAAATATTCGTCTGCATCTATTTTTAAATTAAAACTTTTTTAATTGAGATAACTGCTGAACTGCTATTTCTATTCTGATTTTATATTCCGATTGCGTTTCTCGTTTTGAATATTTCATGAATTCGTGAAGCTGAAATTAACAATAAAAGGATAGAATTTGGGCCAGTGGAAAAATTTACACTTTAGGTAAAATAGAGTACTTCATGTAATGGATAAGACAAAGAATGGAAAAAAATACACTTTATGTAAAATAGACTACTTGGTGGTGTAATGGTTAAGAGCGTGGGTTAACACAAAATAGTCCCGAGAATGATCTGAACCTCGGTCAGCTGGATAACAAGCTGGATGATATCAATTTTCGAACTGAGGTCATAGTCAAATATAATATAAGCGAAAATTGTCTTTCGTGGGCATTGCTGCAACATATATATGCCAACAAATTAATATAAAAAATATATTTATTAATAAGAATACTTTTTAAATGAATGAAAACTGATGAACACTAGAATTTTTGTAATTTAATATAGTATACAAAGAAGAATAAAATGTTATTTCTATTCAGTCACAGTAAACACTAGTAAAAATAATCTGTAAAATTAACAAAAAAAGCCATAGATAAGTTTTGTTTTTGATATAAAAAGTCCTTAAGTAAAGTATGTGAGCAGCTAAAGTTAGCAAACATATTAAAAAATCTTTTTTGAAAAGGACATTTAACTGAAAAGTATCCTGAGCACTTATTTTTTGATAATATTATCAGAAGTAATAATTTATCCACAAAGGTCCGATAAACTCAAACCTCACATATTTTTGCCACCAGCGCTCCGTCTATTACAGTTTCTTCTGTGAATAACTTCGACTGTATAGAATAAAAGATTTGTGTTTTTTTTACAATTTTCAAAAAAATAATATTTCTTCAACTTTCTGTTAACTAGAAGAATAGCGCAGTCGTATTGTTATGCCATAATAAGATTTTGTTGTACTTACTTATTGGAAATATTGCGAAAGGCGATGAAAATATTATGGAGTTGACTGGGTATTGGTACTGACCTGAAAAGTAAGAAACAATTATAAATAATATTGTTACATAAAAAGTATCTAAGTAAACTGTCTTAAAAATTAGGTAAAGAAGAAAATCAATTGATTTTATACAAATATTTTAAAATATTTTCTATCATAATTAATTGTTTTAATATTCTAACTAAGTATTAAAAAATATGTGTAAACGATTTGTAACCGAAAATAAGCCCATTAGTTTGGATTGATGTTTATAAGACCAACCATTTGCTGTGCATTCAGGAGTTTTACACATAAACTGCAACGTCACTTGTATGTTATGAAGCTGAGTCAGAAAGACCTTGTTATCTAACATCTTTTTCTTTATATTTGTGCGGTTTCTATGTTAGGTTTTCTATGTGACAACCTGAGAAAAACGACTAACTACACAGCAACCACATGGCTTTTGTCAATTTTAGAACGAATTAGTATAGAAAGTTCGTAACATAGCCTTGCCATAACATTTGTCTATTAAGCAGCAGAATCGGTCCATTTACTTGCCAACATTTATACAATAGAACAGCGCCAAGTAGTCATTGATATATAATTATATTCGTTTTAAAAATAAATAAATAAATAAATCATTCATATGTTATCAAGCCATATCTAATAAATACAGTTATGTTAACATCGTTGTTTTGACATTTGTGCGTTTTTTAGGTTAGGTTTTTCAACTAAAACGTATGACTGCACAGAAACTACATGGGAATTTGACAGTTTTTAGTATCACTTTATATAAAAACTGCTGCATAACATAGCCTTGGCATAACATTGGTCTATTTTTATGGCAAAATCGGCACCTAAGAGTATATTCTATGCAATTACATGAAAAGAATGCAAAAGTTAATAAAAATGTTTATTATATATTGCAGTAAGTATTAAAAACTGAAACGTCACTTCTATGTTATGAAGCTGGGTCAGAAAAACCCTGTAATCTAAGATCATTTTTTAACATTTGTGCGGTTTCTAGATTAGGTTTTCTATTTGACAATATAAGAAAAATTGCCTGACTGCAGAGCAACCACATGGCTTCGGTCAATATTTAGAACGAATTAGTATGGAAAGTTTTTTGCAACAGAGCCTTGCCATAACATTTGTATATTATGCAGCAGGATCGGTCCATTAAACTTTACATTTTTTGCTAAATTTACTTCTTCACATCGTGAAATATTATTATAATGAGAGAATCCAGCGAACCAATGATTATGCAAGAATCAATCGATATTTTAAAAGTCTAGTTTTATCGATGGTAAGCTTTCAGTCGTCAATATCTAATAATTGTCACACATTCACAAAAATCCCATATTTGTTCAGTTATCGAGCTAAAATATGTTTGGACCACTAAAATGATAAATATGAAATGGGAATTTGTCGAAGGTGGGTGAAAATTTAAATTGATGTGTATTTCGCAATTCTGCAATATGTGAAAATATAAATTTAAAAAATTGGTTTGAAAGTTTAAAAAAAGTGTTAGAAGTAAACAACCTTTGACATCATACTGAACATGATTGAAAAACTTCAGTCATACTGAACATGATTGTAAAACTTCATCAAGATTGGTCAAGCCGTTTTGGAAAAGTATTGGCACTAAAATCATGATAAGATTATTATATGTCGCCCCTGAGAGCTTTTTTAGAGGTATAGTTTCTTCAGCAAAGTATCTTATTTTGATCCTAGTATCCGAAAATCATATGTGCCTAAGCGATTTTTTTTGACCCATACAAATCGACCCGCTCTAATATACATATACATATACTATACCTATTAAAATTGTTTCTGCAATATATTATGTCTTTTCCACGCAAAATCCACTTGTGTAGCAACTATTTTGCCGTAATAGCAAACCGCAATTTCCTATAAAGCCAGAATAGAACTCTATATAGTGTTCTAGTATTCTAGTATTCTGGCTCCGTGGAACAAATTTACATTCATAATTGCCCTTTGATTGTTTTAATTGTTTGCAGATATCATATTGTTGCGGCTTACGAACGTAAACTATGTAAAATATTGCCTTTGACTTGATTATGCATGCAATAATAGAAATTTAAATAAAAAGTTAGAGATAAATAGGAAGATTTATGCATTTTTGGTAACTGGTTGCAAGTTATAGTAAATATATTACTTATTTAAAATAACCGAGACGATAGTAAATTATAAACCTTTTATTACATGGCCTGTTAGTCCTCATATGTTTTCCATTGTATAAAGTGTCAAATGAAAAAAGAGGACTGTGACGTCACTTAGAGAACGAGCGTTGCCGACAATCGTGGAACACTCCCGATTTATTAAATGTCATATGCCATTTGTTTTTTATTTTATTAATATAAGTACAATTGTAATTTGTAAAAAATGATATTACTAATATTTAATAATATTCATCATAATAGTCAATGTAATTCAAATATTATCTGTGATTATCTGTTTTAAATCAATAATATAATAGAAATTCAGTCCACACATTTGCCATCATATTATCAAAATAAAACATACGACACACGACATTTATTTAATTGAGAGAGTTCCACGATTGTCGGCAACACTCGTTCACTAAGTGACGTCACAGTCTCCATATATCTTTTGTCACTATAAAATATAAGGACTAGCAATTCATGTAGTGTAAGGTCTATGTAGCAAATTGCTAGATTCGTAAAAATTCTATAAATCAAAAAATATGCATAATAGTGCAAATTATTATTTAAACTGGGAATTAATTTTTCAAGTTCTAGTAAGTAAAATTATTCAGTTTATAAAATATGCAAAAATTAAATTTCTTGGCATATTCACTTTTATGGATCTTTCTATTATTTTGAGTACTTCAGAAATTAAAGTTATATATGAGATCTAACATATATAAAATATAGTAGATCTTCAAATGTTTTGCAGAATTTGATTTAATTATTAAATATTTGCTTAATGGTCTGTATTAACTATGTGTTAGATTTTAACTTAAAATCTCTCTGTACTAGAATGATTTTTTAATAGATCATAATTTTATAAAGCATTTTACTTTGTGCATCCAAAACTTTTGAACATTAAGGTATCATACCCAATATTTTAAGCTAAACCTAAGTGTTTTATAATTTAAAATATTTGCATTTATTTACATACATGCATTTATATATATATATATATATATATATATATATATATATATATATATATCATTCATATTTTTTAACGTTTTATATAACCATTAAGTTCTTAAGAGCTTTCTGAATTAGTTCTGGAAATGTAAAAATAAAATTTATATAGAATGCTTGATAAAATCATACAGATTTTTTAAATAAACAATTATCTACTGAGTGAATAATTTGTTACGAGTACTGGATGCATTAAGTCAGTGCTGGGACTGAAAAACAAACAAATTATTTTAAATGGAAATATGTTTTCAAATGCTAATTTAAAAGCTCTGCTAATATGCAGGTACATTTATATAAATGAGAAACATTTTATATTTTAAGGTCAGAGTTCAGTTATCTAAATGAATTAGATGTATTTATCATTCTGCCATTTCAAGTAGCTAGTAATCATAAAACTCATCTTCAGTAAGATTATTCATAAAAAATAATTATACAGATCTTCAGTATACGATTAAAAAAACAGAAAAAACAACTGATTCAATAATACCAAGATATCAATACTTCGTTATTTGCATTTACTTTTATTTATACAACTTTTAAAAAACAGAAGTTGTTTAAAAAATATGTCAATATAAACTTCAAATGCAAATTTAAGTCTCTTATGGGGAAATAGGTGTAAATAATCCCCTAAAAATAAGATCAAAAGCTCCAGCTTGACTATTTATAGCATTTATTTATTCTTGTGCATTTTCGTATTGACATACATTCATATAAATCTAACTTTAGAAAAGTTTTAAAAAATTCTAATAATACTTTCTCATATTTTCCAGTGCTGAATTGTATGAATGCGCCCTGATAATTCTTATATCACACAGATTGAAATTTGCATTTGTAATTGCATAAATATTTCATAAAGTGGACTAATGAAGCAAGGACAATTTTAGCACAAAGTTTATATATATATATATATATATATATATATACATAAATTGAAGTATGTGTCTCAAATAGATTCCTAAACTATACAAAAGTAGGTTTAAAATTTGGTTCTAGAGACTGCATTGCAATTAGTTAAGTTGCAACTTTATAAATAAAAAGGCAAAACTTTTGTTTAAAAATATATGATTAGAATTTTTAAATATTTGAAAAAAATAAAACGGCAATAAATTAAATAATAAATTTATTTAAAAATCCGTGGATTCGTGAAGAATTATGAAAATTCGAAAAAATTAATAAGAAACCCAACAGATACATGGTTATTGATTTTTCAATATATTAAGTTAAAAAAATATTAATTATAAAGAATCAGTGCTTGATTAATAAAAAATATCAAAGTTAGTATTAACACACAAAGAAGTATACTTGCAAATTTGATGTGTTAATATTTGCAGTACAATACCATAAAAAATATCAAACATCAATAACAACTTCAAGAAAGAGCTAATTAATTGTCAAAATAATCACAATAAAAATCACTAAAAAACTACAAAGTAATATAGTAACAATAATAGTACCTTTTCATGCCAATTCAAAGCATCCGATTTATGATATAAAAACCAAATAAAATCAATAAAAAATTATCATGAAATGAAATTAATAAATAAAATAGATTGAAGTTTGAGAATATTGTATATATAAATACAATTTGTAGATAATTTAAAATAAACACATAATATTACAAATAAACTCTTTTACCACAAACTGGTCCTTCAAAAATCAACCCAAACAATCTGTACCTCTGACTATATAAGCAGATTTTGAGCTAAAATCAATTTTACACTACAATTGCCAAATAAAAATTTATATTTAGAATCATATTTTCAAAAGGAAATGTTCATCGCCTCTGCATAATTGTAACTTTTCAGAATTTGCAGGTCTAAAAAAAAACTACTTTTAGGTCTCCAAACCATATAGTGACCATAGACGACACGAGCGTTTCCATCATTGCCTCAATAGTTATCTTTTTGAGTTAATTATTGAAAACTCTAACAACTCATTGTGATTTTAGTTTAGTTTACGAATTACTTTTTGAGATTTGTTTATTCATGAATAAAATATTTTGTTTCACTCTTGTAGTACACACTTTCGTAGAGTTAACAACTACACTTGACTTGTCCTGTTTGTAAGTTCAACTTTCATATTATATAAAAAATATTTTTATCCACGTATCCTTTTATTAAAGCACCTCATTTAACGTGCAGTCTTATTTTGTGACAAAGTCTGCTGCTGCAGCAGCTGCAGCTACACTTTATCCTCCGAAAACATTTTGCTTTGACGTTGTGCAGCTCAAAGCAAGTTGCTTCACTCATTAATTATGATGATAGTGGAGCTTGTATGGAACGAAACTGTTTCTTCATATAGTTACTTTAGGATTTTATTCAATTAACAGGAATTGTAAAAGTAAATGATATTTGAAATAAAAAAAAGAGTGCGCGTAAGGTTCACATGCGATTGGAGTAAAACCTATTTGCTACTGTGCAAGATGGCATTTAAGTAAATATAAATACATCATATAACAATTTTGAACAATGTTTATTAGTAATGTGGTAACACTCGTGATGCTCACATTTATTAGTGTCAACCATTATACACATTTATATAGTGATAAATTATAAATTATATATTAAAAATAGCATTACAAATATTTATAATATTAAAAAACAATAGTGTAATTAAAATCTTAATTCAAATATGACATGATCGGTTTGTCATTGTAATTAGCATTTAGCAATGAACCTTCATTAGAGAAATGAACTAATCGCTGATCAATAAATTCTATAATATTCGTTCACACAGTGGATTATGTTAAACAATGCCTAAAAAAATATTGTTTTTGCAACTTCACTCATCATATAATTGTGTTTGAAGAACTTCATGTAATTAAAATTAACATACATTCATTGACTGCTTGTATTTTTTTTACTTACTGACGATAAAATCTCAGTCTTTGAACAGCTGTAATATCTGTCTTGACTAAACAATATTTTCATAGATTTATAGAAACTTCATAGATTTATAGAAAATATGAATAATATAGAAATAATTTCTAACCAATAAACTTACGTTTAGCACACGGCACAAATGTTCAATTTGTTTTATTATTTTCAAGGGACGGGGTAGAATATTCTTCTGATTCAGGCATTTTTTATTAAATAAAGATTTGTACTACGATGTAACTTTAAAATGTTCATTTATTTATGCCGATTTTTTTGTTGATATCGAAACGCATACAACGTCGATGCCGGTACGCATACAACGACTGATCTCTATTCACATACACAACGACTAATCACAATCGACCCGTATAGAATTGATATCATTGAGAGAGAATGACGTACAGTTCGGGCGTAACGCTATTTCCGTTGCATTTGTACTGATTCATACTCTAGTCGCGCCTAAAGAAGTTTTACTTCAAAACACTAAAGTAATCCGACTTGGACGCTAACATTTGTCAATATATTGTAGTTGGACTTGGTTTTGATGACAACTTAAATTAGCAAGTCGGATCTTCTGATAAAACCAGAAATTTCTTCCGGACCAAAAATATGAATTACTCCATGTAAATAAATTATATCCAAATTCAAAAAACTAGAAGTCTTCTGGATACTTCTATTATTTCCATCTTTCCATCATCATCATACAAGTATGACAAACACAAACATGATCAAATATAACACCATCGTTTCGCCAATATTTGAACAAGGATTCCCTTCAGATCATTTTAGTTAGCTCATCAGGGTTTATGTCAATAATTAATATACACAAACGTGTTGAATATGGACAAGATTATGTACTAATGAGGTACATAGTTCCACATATTGTACTTCAAACGCTAATAACTACCACCTGACCCACTAACCATATGTAGCCATGTTGTCTTCGACTAATTGGTAAAGATCATATTATTGTCATTCTAGCAGAGTAATACAAAACCAATAGATCTATTTTATTTATGCAAGTATTTGGATTTTTCATAGGTAATTTTGAAATAGCAACTGATGGCAAAGTCAAATATCAGTTCTTGGTGATTTTACAAAAAAATGTACCAATTGTTACTCATGGAATTACTGACAAAACTTTAAAACAATTCAAAATTCTTTTCCCAAATATGATTTCTATAGTTCACTAACCTGCATTTCCATCCAATGGTCACACAATCGATATAAATTTTCTCA
>NW_020539727.1:6539325-6574120 GCF_003426905.1 Ctenocephalides felis | reverse complement strand
AAAAGTTTTTAGAGCGGGCAGGCCTAGTGTTTTTGGAGATCTAGTACCCAAAGTAAAAATGCCATTTGGCGATCAAAATTAATCATTAGACATATGCACATCGAAATATCAGATGTTTTATAGGCATTTTAATAATAGTAATTAATTCTTGGTACGGGAAGTTTCAGCAATTTTTCTTAAGGCACGATACCATACACCACTAGTTTATTTTAAGATTTACCAAGATATATTAAAATAATAGAACCAAATATTAGCTCGTTAGTTCAGAAAATATAAAATATGAAATATCAGTAGTTTAGAAAATAGCAAATACAAATACATAAAATTAATTCAAATAAAAACAAGAGATTTTTATAAAAAAAAAAAAACTATTTGATTTTTTCGGCATTTTGAAACTACATTTGTTTCATCTTCAGATTTTTTTTAAAGTAAACTGTAATAAAAGAAAATGTAGAAACAAAAAAGAAATCATTATATTTTATTTATTGAGAGGATAGAATTGAATACAAAATATATTTACTAGCGAGTGAAATCATTTTTGCAAAAAAGTGGTACTTTTACATATTCTGTATAAATAAGTCAAGTGGGTAAAAGCCATTATATTGTTGAAATAATTCAAAACCAATTTATGGTTTAGTTTATTTTTTCAGTATATATAAATAAACTAGATATATGTACGTACCTTTTTGTAGATTTTAGTCAGAATTTCAATAATAATAACTAATAATTATTAATAATTTATTAAAAATAAATAAAAGATTTAAAAGATTAAAAACACACTATGGGAATACTGAAGTAATAATTGAAAACTGTATAAATTCGTGACATTAAAATACATATTTTTTTTTTGTAATAATGAGAGAAAAATGGCTTTATATTTTGAAAAAGTTGTATGATATAGTTCATAAAACATTTATCTAAATAATGATTTTTCCTTTAATTATCTAGTTTGTTGACCTGAGAAATTGATAAAATAGTAGTTTTATAAAATTTGTAAATCAAGCGTGAATTGAGTTCTTAACGAATATTACAAAAAAATTAAATAATTTAATTATTATTAAAAAATTTTTTTGGAATTAAAAAATTTACACAAAAATCACACTAAATTAATACATCACTTATAATTTTGATATTAATTCTGTAAGATAATAGATAATAAGCAGGTTTTTAAAATAGATAAAATATTAGTTTTAAGAAAGAATACTAACAATTTATAGTTCTTTTTTATATCATATCAAATTATAAATATATCAAATTTACTCGCTCTTTGTTTATTGCATTCTGTGTGAAAAAAGAAAAGAACCGGGTCAATGTGCTATCGTGTTTGCTTCCAGATAATTCTATATAAAATTGAGAGAATATTATATCAAACATTTTTAGCATTCTTTTAAAATTAGAAAAAGATTACAACTTTCCACATCGGAAAATTTAAGGAGTAGTTTATTGTTAAGAATATTTTGGAACTTACAAGAAAATGTAAATTCAGAAAAATTTAGACTGGTAAAAACTGCCTTCTGCAAATTTATATGCATTTTTTTCGATTCTGTATGCGCGGTGCGCAAATAAGGCAAGTAGTATAAATATTGCATTTCTACGGTATAAAAAGTGGGATTTCTCAATTTTCTCAATGTCTATGTATAGACAGATTTTTACGAAGGAATCTAAACAATAAATCGATAGGTTTTGTTTTGAATCCAAAGGTTGGTTCAACTACATTGACAGCAATCAAAATTGTTGTAAAAGACTACGTATTACTATCGACAAACATATATTTTCAATAAAGGTAAGGTGTAAATTCATTCAACATATGTTCAATAGTATTTAGGAAAACGTATAAATATTAGTAACTGTTCAATATACGATGTAAATATAATTATGCCCTGCAAATCGCACAAATGGGGTGTAAAATTTTGGTAACCATCCAGTATACGTAGCAAACTGAGATATTCTTTGAAGATTTATAACTGATGAAACCGTATTATCAAAATCGCTAGTACGACATAAAAAATATATAACGTTTTTACCATCCTACATATAGCTAAACTTTTAGTAAAAGAAAACTGATGGTAGGTACAATTGAAGCAATATAACAGCTATAAATACTGGCAGAACGAAAAATCAAAGATTTCAATACTCAAATAATATTTACAATTTTGGAAGATAAGAAAGAAGATTCTAATTTTCACTTACATACACATATGTTGAAAAAATTACACTAATACGGGAGTTAATTCTATTGGTATTAGCGTCGGGACTGGTGTAGATGCCATTCATAAAATAGTCAGAAATTATTTGGTAAAATATGAATTTAGAGAGAATTCATCAAGAATTTACATTATTTGGATGTATTCAGGATAAATCCATTGTTGTTACATAAAGAAATTACGAGAAGACAATGTACAAGGCAGGAACTTTCTATTCCAATTAACTTGTCGTATAGTTCCAACAAGAATTCAGAAAAAAATCAGCTAAGTACAAGTACAAAACAGATTCCCTAAAAGAAACTATTCCAGATAATGCTTTAGAAAAATGATAGGAAAAACAAAATCAGCCAAAAACGTAAAAAATGCGTGTGCAGAAAATACACTCTAAGAAAAAAAATCGTGAAAAATTGGATAAAACAGTATAAAATGTAGAATTCGCATTATAAAATAAAAGAAATATATTGTATTTGTATTTATAAACTCTTAAACTAGCATTAACTCTTCATTCAATACTGAAAAATACCGATTTTGCATGACCGGTCATTTGACCGGTCGCGGTAGGAATAGCAAACATGAAATGTCGGTAGGAATAGTGTTAAACTAGTTCTACTTGAAACTATCACAATTCTGTGCAATTTTTCTTATTAAATAGCATTGAAAATCGAACACGTGGCTTATACAACTTTGGGAAATTTTCGGACGATTAATCTAAATTTTAATAAAGGAACCAATTTCCGTAGGACTTTAATGTTTTATTATATCCGACCTAGCCAATATTTGACCAAAATTAATAAGCACTATTACCAAACAATATCTTTCAAAAATAATAATTAGAAAATTTGTTGCACTATTATCATAAATAGTACAGTGGGTCCAAAATGAATTGAAAAGCTTTACTTCAAATATAGGCATGTGGGGTATCAAATGCAAGGTCTCAACGAGCACTGGCCAAACAAAAGTCATAACAACAGCCTCAAAAAGTCAGCAGGATTCCGTATGAACTATTTCTTTAATTTCTAGTAATAATTTTTGGCATCCAAAGTATACCGAGTTGGTGTAGAGAGTTACTTTGTTAAAAATATTAAAAGCAGTGTAATTTAGTACAAATTTTCCAAATAAATCATCCATTTTGCACAAACGGTTCAGAAGTTAAAAGTGGTACTATAAAAAGTTGACCAATGGGTTGCCAAACAAGGTTTAAGTCTTTGCGATGTCGAGAATAGTCATGTGGGGTATCAAATAAAAGGTCTCGATGATCATTTTATAATTAGAATTTTAGGATAGAATTTTTGGATACAACGAGACCAAAAAATTATGCACTTCTCTGCTAAGTTCAAAGAAATGACTCAGCTGATCGTATCCGTAAACTAACCAATGCGAGTTTCATCATATGGCTTTTAAATTTTTGAGAAAACGTCGACGAAAGGTCTAATTTTAACTAATGCCATGAAAATACTTCTCGTTATTTCAAAGTTCAGTACTTTTAGTTATGTCTTTTTTATTTGTTGTTATAATTCACAATTTTTACTCATTTACCTCATAGATCTTTTTATTTTTAAGTGTACTCTATAATCACAAAATTAAAATTTAATATATCAAAATTGAAAAGGCTTACTACAGGGTAACTTTTTAGATTTAATGTTTAATATTTTATATATCATCAAAATTACTGAATGTCTTCCTTTTTGTTAGTCAATAGAGATTGTTATTCAATAAAGAGAATAAAAAAAAATCAAACTTTGATAATTTTTTAAAATAAAACTTTTTGTCGTAGAGCTGTAATGTAAGTATGTTATATAAAACCATAATATTCATCGCGAAATTTTTTTAACAGTTAATTACAAGAAAACTGCCCGGCCGATCTTCACTAAAAACTAATCAGCACTCATTCAACATCTTTCGAACGGTTATTATTATTAATCAGCTAGCTAAATCTATTACAATTAAGCAATTTTATTTCTAGACATATACATTTGCTTGACTTATTTCGGTATCATCTCATTATTCCTCTGAGTCGGCACAAGAAATGTCTGTTGCTGATGGAAGGATGTTGCCCAACATCTCGAAAACAGATTTAGACAGTTGAGATTGTTTAGACGTTTAATTAATTAGATTTCAGTTCCATGTTGTTATCATAAGGCAAACAAATAAGCAGTCAAATGTATAAATGATTACTCTATTAGAGCATTGGCATGATATACCATCTCTATAATTGCAAGGTGGCCTGGAATCAAATTTTGAAAGACAAGATATTGTATATCTTTTATTATGTGGGTGGTATATATGGTTCACATGTGCTTCAGGCGTTTCGGTAGATAGATAAAATTTAATAACTATTATTCCGTAGGCATTTCAGATTTTTTCCGTGATATTTCTATATTTTTCCAACTTTTCCGTCCGTCATTTTGCGGTGTCTTCCTAGTTGACGTTAACGTCTGCGTGTGACGTCTTGACTGACGTTTATATATTGAGCCACGAAACACAGTATGCATAAAATGTGATTTAATATACAATAATGTGTGGTATATATATATATATATATATATATATATATATATATATATATATATATATATATATATATATATAAATGTTCACTTGACAGTTAGTCTTTAAGGAGTGAAAATAGAGATACTGATCGCTGTGGAATTTTCCCACATATCGTAATACTTCACATGTCGTATATATATATATATATATATATATATATATACATTAGGATTATCCCTATACATATATTTCCTAATTGCGCACTATCTAAAAGTTAATATTAACAGTTAAAACTTTTAGAGCTTTTTTTATTGAAAATTTCCATATTAAGGACATAAATTTTTGGTGTCTATTGAGTCTTTAGTTGGCTGCTGATTAACAATTACTTAAATTATATTTTTTATCAAAATAGGTGATACTATGATGTTCAAAAGTGTATTCTGTATTTTGCCTAAGTCGTACCAGCTGTTGCCTTAGTCGTACCTATTACTAATGCACTATATAGAAGTCAGCCTAGGATCAAATTTCCGTTAGTTCTTAGTAGTTACCAATTTGAACAAGTTTATGCCATTATAATCAATAACTTTTGATTCATTTTTTGGAAAAACTTGCTATGTTAAAAATGTAAGTTAATATAATTTTTTTCTATCTACGAATTATAACAGGTAAGTGTAGATAGTTATCATCATCCCCAAAAAGTAGTTGATAATACCATGTTTTCCAGACCCTTGAGGTCATTCTGATAAATAATACAACTAACTCAAAAATTCAGAAATCATTTTTATGATAAGGTACAACAAGAAATATTCTAAAATATTACGAGCCTACATAAAGTTGTTTTATTGAAAAAAATCAGTATTAATTTGAAATTTATTTTGTGAAAATATAAAAAGTTATTATTAAATCTCGAATCCTTATGACTGATATTAATCATTTACATATATAAGAAAACATTTGCAACTAGCCTTATACAGACTTTATATAAAATAAGTGCATATTTTTCATTTAAAAGTAAATTCTGAAGCATAATAATAACTTCAAAGCAGATTTCAACTTACAACTAGTTTAAAATTTTAAGTTCCTAAATCTGTTTTGCAACTTGTCTTGTAGAGACTTATATTAAATAAGTGCATCGTTTAAAAGTGAATTATAAAAGAATAGGGAAATTTTCTACTTACAACTGGTTTAAAAATATACCTTTCTAAACCTCGTGTCTTCACAATTCAGCTTGAAATATAATAAATATTAAAATAACGAATAGGTATGATAAAAAAAACATAAATTCTGCAAACTATTAAATATAAAAAACACTGAATATATTTATGAACAGCAATCAAAAATTACAAAATTCTATAAGCTATTGAGCAAAATTATACAAATAAACATACATTACATAAAATTACATACACATATACATCTATACAAACACAAATAAATATACAAACATGAACAATTATAAGAAATTGTTTTATAGTATTCGAATCTCTTCAGCGAGAGATTTACAAATAAGTGTTTAAAAACACTTATACATTACATTGAAAAAAAAATCAGTTTGCGCTTTCTGAGTTATGTAACCACTTTAAATCTAAAAATATCGAATAAGCAAATGATTAGTATTACAAGTGCATTTAAAAGTAGAAATCAGAAAAGTGTAAAATTATATTTTTAACAATATATTCAAAGGTTTGTCGAATATAACAGTGAAAACAATCTTCCAAGTCCACCTTGTTAACTATGTAAACAACTCTAGATTTCTGTGCTTTGTATTTCAAACAACTAAATATAACTTTTATTATCAAAATTAAAAACAACTGAAAATCCCGTAGGGTAAGTTATTGTAATCGTCCAAAAAACGAAATTGAAATTTTTTACATTTTTTGCGATTTGAAGGTTTCTGAACATTTTGACATACCTCAAAAAAAGTGGATGTGTGTGTGTGTGCGCGTATGTATGTATGGATGCAATTTTTCGTCCACGTTCACGGGCGCACGGAACAACCGATTTGAATGGTTCAAAAACATTCGATTTCTATTGATAGGGATAAGTTTTTTGCAAAGGCAGGTCCAGTCGTTACGGAGATACAAAGCAAAGAGTGCAGAAGATACCAATCGAGTTTCTGAGAGAACGGAGTATCCGATTTGAATGATCTAAAAAACATTCATTTTGTAATGATTGGGAGAAAAGGTGATTAGTTTTTGGCAAAGACAAGTCCAGCCATTTCGAAGATACATAGCTAAATGCGGTTTTTGAGAGAACAAAGCGTCCGATTTGAATGATTCAAAGAACTTTCTGCTTGTTTTACCAAAATAATTGGTTTTAGAAAAAAAAAAAATTTTAAATATTTTAATTTTTAAAATTTTGAATAATTTTAACTATGCAATTTAGTTTCTTTGCAATTCTTATGAATATTCGACAATGTTACAGTATTTATAATAATCTATTTAAAAACCTTGAATATTCCTCAAACATTTCGTTACGGTACGGAAAGTTCCAGCAATCTTCCTTAAGGTACGATGCCATGCACCACTAGTTTATTATTTTATATTATTAGATCCTGATTTAGAATTAAACTTGTGAATAAAACAAAATCTCATCAACATACTGATCAAATCTCACGATATCGATCCATCAACATCTAAAATTACCATTAAAATTTCAAAATTCGCTCACAAATTCAGCAGGGACACAATCATGCGATTGGATATAACTACTGATATACAATTTCACATCCATTTGGATATGCCATTAATTAATAGGATCCATTTAGATGACTTTCCGGTTTTAGGTAAAATGTACCACCAGTATACATATTCGTTGGATGCAGACCGAGGTTGCATTTTGATTGCAACCGCTTTACGGTTTAACGAAGCGAAAATACCGATACCGAGGCGGGAGGAGGATAATGAAATGGAAAATGCATTCGGAGAAATTATACATTCAAAGTTTAGGTTTTCCAGTAAATGGGGATACTGTGGCGGTAGATATTTTAATAGAGGACATGATCCTCTTCAAAGGATTATTAAAAACGATTAGTTTTTATAGAGACATCACAGGTTTTTAATATGTTGATACTGCTTATGTTTAGACATCACTTGAGTTAATGGATTGAAAGGCTTCTAGCCATCAGAAATAAAAAATAGTTTGACACGTACAAATACATTTACTTTTACAAAACCATTAATTTGGACATTCTGCATACAACAATATCAGCTTTCAAGTAAAAAAAAAGCTAGTTGTGTATGGCATCGTGCCTTCAGGCAAAATTAAATGTTACCAAATAGATTATAATTGTCTAGTATTTATAACAATTTTGTAAACTGAGTTGAAAAGTTAAAATTATTTATTCTATAAATAATTTTAACTTTATAGTATATAAGTTATAAGTATATAAGTTAGCTTAGAGCAAGAATTAAAATTAAAATCTGAATTATTTTCGATATACAAAAAAAAATTCAAAAATAATAAAAAAAAATGAAATAATATTTTTTTCAAAAAAAATTGAAAGCAGAAAGTTTTTTGAATCATTGAAATCAGATGCTTATTTCTCTCTAAAACCGCCATATTTTGTACATTTAGCTCTGTATCATCAATATGATTGGACCTGCCTTTGCCAAAGACTAATAACTACTACTCCCAATCATTACAAATTGAATGTTTTTAGATCATTCAAATCGTATGCTCCGTTCTTTCAAAAACACGATTTCTATTTTTTGCACTCTTTGCTCTTTATCTCCGTAACGGCTGGACCTGCCTTTGCCAAAAGCTAACTAGCACATCTCTCTATCAATAGGAATCGATTGCTTCTTGAATTTTTCAAATCGGCTTATCCATACGCCCGAAATCGACAAAAAGTTGTCTCCACACATTCACATTCATTTTTTCTGAGGTATGTCTGAAAACCCTAAAACGTAAACATATAAAAATGAAAAATGAAATTTAATTAGTTTAAATGCTTTTGATAATTAGATATCCTAGAAACATAAATATATAAGCTAAATTTCAAATAATATAATGCAGAATGAATTTTGAAAAGATATTGTAAAGAATGTATCAAAAATAAGTAAAATCAGAAAAAAAATGTAGTTTAGTAAGAAAATTTTAAAAAAGCTTGTGTTAGAGTACAATGCAAAAATTATTGAAGATACCCATCAAATATTATGATAAATTCATAAATATCACTAAATCTTTGCGAAATTATCATACAATATTTTCTCATTTCCAAATTATAATATTGCAAGTTATAGAATCAGGTATATTGTGTTTGTATTTTTATTTGCTAGATCAACTTATTATAGTTTGAATATTTTTAATTCTAAAAAATAAGGCATATATGTTATGAGTTTTGACTATATTCCAAATGAGCATTATGTTATTTACTGTTACTAAATGAAAACAATATAAATTGTTTTCTCTAAGTTGTACTTAAAAGCTTTCCAACTGCGTAAGATGATTTTTTCTCTCTTTTTTTTCAAGATATATAGATTAATTACAATCAATGCCATCACCTTGCTTCGGCTTGGTGGGACATTTTAAAAAACATCAACGAAACGTTAAATTGTAGTTTACATATAAGACACATGAATGATTCAGAATAACTTCAAACGCCGATAAAATTAGCTTACAATTAGCAATTTGTAATTTCATGCAAAACCATAAGTTTTTCTTTCGTTTAGTCAAGTATCTACTACTTGATATATTTATTTCATCGTGAAAATTATCTTATTCCTATTAATTAGGTTATATGATTATTAACTTAGAGACCAGTTTCTCCAAGGAAAGATCTATTACTATGAATTTCATAAATTAAAAAAATATCATTATGATTTGTATCCTTTTCGATATTTGCCTTGTAAAAATTTCATACCCGATTCAAAATCTATGCAAGACGCATAACTTTTAATAAAAACAGAGTATCCATACTCGTATTCTTTATTCTTCTCGAATCCTTTTATAGAGTCAGGATATTCGATGTTAAAATATGCAATCCGTTCTTGTGTAGAAATATAAGTAAATTCCTCGATACATATCGTAGCTCACCTACATCATATATTCATGTATCGGGTTATTTGTTTGAGTTTTGCCTGTAATGAAATCCGCTACATATTTATTGAAGGTAGAGAGTTATGTACTACTTTTGTCGAAATGCGAATATTAAATGTAGATATCTGCAGGAAATTTAGAGCTGGATTTATTTTCGATGTGGATATGTTTAAGTTAACGGTGGAGAGTTAACGGTGGAGAAATATGTAAACGAGTTGCTTTAACTTTTTTTGCTATAAATATGTAAAACATATATAAATTTTATGTTTATTTTGGTAAAAAGTTTAAATTGTGCAATCAGGAGATTTCTAGTTCCAAACGCAGGATTCGATCGATCTGACATCAAGCAGTAGTGATGTTAGTTTTCACATGAAAAATCAAACTAAATGTTCTCTATCACACAATAATTAAAGATTTAGGGATGAAGAATGTATTAAATTAAAAATGTATTTTGGATGAAAAATTAAACCCATAATTCTCTAGTAAGCAAACAGTTATTTGGTGTAAAACTGGTATTATCACATAATAATTAGAGATTTATAAAGAATACATCATAAGGAGAAAGGTCATCTGCTGGGTTGTTTTCCAATAAAGATTAATAATTTTAAACAAGTCAATGCAACTGCTTAACAATGAGATTCTTCTGAGTACTTTTTTAATAAAAATACTAACAAAAACAAAATGAATGTTTATCTTTTAACTTCCAGTAGGGTAAACAATTCTTATGAATATTAATACAATGTCCTTTATTTTCCGAATATTATTACAAATTCTATTGACTAAGTTTTGCTTTTTTACTTTTCTGTATATATATATATTATATATATATATATATATATATATATATATATATACGTTATATATATATATAAGTTACAGTATTTACAATAATTTATTTGAAAACATTTTTTATTCCTCGAATTTTTCATTACGTTACGGGAAGTTCCAGCGATTTTCCTCAATACACGATGCCATACGCACTTGTTAACTTCCCGTAGGGTAAGTTATTGCAATTGGCCAAAAATCGGAATTGAAAATTTTTACATTTCTCGACGTTTTGAAGGTTTCTGAACGTTTTGGCATACTTCAGAAAAAATGGATGTGTGTGTGTGTGTGTGTTATGTATGTATGGATACAAATTTCCAGTCACGTTTTAGGGCGCACGGATCAACCGATTTGAATGGTTCAAAAAACATTCGATTTCTATTGATAGGGAAAAGAGCTGATTAGTTTTTGGCAAAGGCAGATCCAGCCGTTTCGGAGATACGGAGCAAAGAGTGCAGAAAATAGAAATCGAATTTTTGAGAGAACGGAGTATCCGATTTGAATGATCTAAAAAGCATTCAATTAGTAATGATTGGGAGAAGTGTCTATTAGTTTTTGGCAAAAGCAGGCCCAGCCATTTTGAAGATACGGAGCTAAATGTGTAAAAAATGGCAGTTTTTGAGAGAACTAAGCGTCCGATTCAAATGATTCAAAGAACTTTCTGCTTGTCTTAACAAAATAATTGATTTTGGAAAAAAAAATTTTGTTCCAATTTTTTTTTTTTAGTTTTTTGTGTATCGAAAATATTTCAGATTTTATTTTTAATTCTGACTATAGTTCTAATATACTTTACAAATAATTTCAACTCTGCAATTCAGTTTATTTAATTCTTATAAATATTAGTCAATGTTACAATATTTATAATAATCTATTTGAAAACATTCAGTAGTCCTCGAACATTTCGTTACGGTACGGGAAGTTCCAGCAATTTGCCTTAAGGCACGATGCCATAATTGCCTCAAGACAGAATTCCAATTACAGCTAGTTATGATTTAAAACTATATATATATTACGTTACAACTAATGACATAATAACTGTATTTGCAGCACGTAAAATATAAAACAAATAAGGTTTTCATACATTTGGAACACTCAGATTTTATGGAAACATAAAAGTGATTTGTTTTTTTTTTATTAATTACAATCAGTATTTACGTCATAAAAAATAAGACATTCAGTAATTTTGAAGATACATGATCAAATTAACAATCAGCTAATGAAAAATATTTAATAGAAAAAAATATAGAAAGTTACGATGTTAGAGATTAGTAATTCCAAAGTCAAAAGTTTTGCAGTAATAACTCTCAGTTAATATGAAATTTTTAATTACGATTGAATCTAATAATTACGATTCTGAGCAAATAACAATTTCATTGATCGTTTTTTCAAAACTTTAACAATTTTAACAGTCCCTAGAACTAATTAACTTTTAAGGTTTTTCTCAGGATTAAATAATATAATTAATTATTAACAACTTCTGCATGAATTTTAGTTGATAAATATAAAGTTATTAAAATATTATGTTTAATCCTAGATAATTTCTGAAATGTGTTATTTTGTATGCCATGAAATTAATATTGTATATATTTAAATGTATTTAAATATTAATTAGTAATTATTATAAAATTTTAATATAAAAATTAATTAAATAAATTAAATTATTATACAATTTAAATATATAAAGAGGGATTAAAACTAGAAATGTTTTGTATGATAATCAGTCACATTTAAATATTGATTGAGAATTATTATAAAATTTAAATATATTATTTAAATATATTATTTAAATTTAATTATTATATAATACTAGCAAACCCGACGAATTCCGTTTCGCCACCAGATGGTTTCGTGAGAAAGATGAAGAATTTTTTTGTTTGTTTTATATTTTAAAAAAAAAAATTTGATTTTATTATACAACAGTAACGAATTTATTTTGATTACAAAAATGAAGTGTTTTTTAGTTGAACGTCTCTAAGTAAATGAAAGTGAATCCGCAAATTATCCGTTTCATTGAAGTGCTCTTTGGTAAACCACATTTTTTGTTTTTTGTCTGACGTTAACACAAACAAAGCGGATGGTTTTCCAACTTGTGAACAGGCAACGTTTAACTGCCCATGTGAAAAACAATGATTTTCTAAATAATCTATTTGAAATTTATCCCGCAAACACTAAGCGATTGCCTTTGCGACTTGTTATTGCGAACGCAAGGCGAACTGGATATTGCAATCGTTTGAAGTCAAACGGAAGACCAGTCAGAATCATTGGTATGTCACCAAATCACCAGCAATTTTTGATTGAATGGTGAAATTCAGAGCGTGTACATCATTATTCTTTGCGGCAAGAATTGCGCGTTGACTTAACCAAGCATAATTCTGATAATTCTCACTAATGTCATTACACGAATTTTTAATTACGGTGCGTGAAGTTCCAGCAGTTTGCATTAAGGCACGATGCCATGCACAACTAATTTTCTTAGCTATAAACCTTGCTGAGCCCGAGACCTTTTCAACGAATGCAAAATTGTCGAAATCGGTTCGTGCGTTCTGGAGTTATTTCGTCAGGAAGGAAAACCCGACTTATTTTTATATATATATAGAAGATAAATATCAATTGAAACCAGAAATGTTTTGTATGATAGTCAGTTACATTTAAATATTAATTAAATATTATTATAAAATTTAAATATAAAAATTAATTAATTAAATTAAATTATTATACAATTTAAATATAAAAATAGGGATTAATAAGAGAAATGTTTTGTATGATAATCAATCATTATAAAAAAATTAGTATAGAAAATTTTCTTATTACGTATGTTATTAATATTATAATATTTTATAATTTTGTCTTAATTTATTTTATGATGGAATATATTTTGCATTACTAATTTGTATATTTCTTTTTTTCAGGTGAGATTCAGCTTTTTAAAATACTTCATGTGCTTCATGTTATGTCAGATAAGGTATGTGACTTATTTAAAATTGTTAAGGGTTTTAAACGGAAAAAATCTGCAAATTCTCACTTGTCTAATTTATTAAATTAAAGACTTTTAATTAGTAGTAGACGGTTTTAAAATATAAAATTTTGATTTTATAAGAAGTGACAATTTGTGATAGTATTTAAACAAAAGTTTGTTTGACTGATTAGACGTTCAAATATTAAGTCCATGACTTTTTTAAGACATTGAGGTGAGTGAAAAATATTAATATTTTTGACACGTTTTGATTTGAGTGAAAAATCATGGATATATATCTATGACTTTTTGACAAAAAAACATTGATATAAAAACTGTTAATATTATTGACATATTTGAAATGAGTGAAAAATCATGGACTATAGTCCTTGACTTTTTCATGAGATTGAAGTGAGTGAAAAATGTGGATGTTTTAACAAGAATGATTGAAGTGAAAAATGTTAATATTTTAGGCATGTTTGAAATGATATTAGATAATTCAATTCTGCGAGCTTAAGTCCAATTAATAAATTCTAATCATAATTGTTATTGCAAATATAAATACTTCTAAACCTTATGGATAAAATGCGACGAAATCAGAAGATAGTTTATTAACATACTCCACTTAAAGTAATAAACTAAAAAAATAAAATTAATATTTAATAATATTAGAGAATAATAAGGAAAAACTTGAAAAGCAAGTAATAAACTTTTAAGGTAATCTAGATCATATAATAATTTGATCTGCATTCTCTTTCGATCAAATCCCAAATCGGTCGTTGGTGTCCTGTCTATATTCCTATTCGATTTGCGTTTCATAAAACCAATCGTTCTCTTGTTAGAACGTCATGGCAAAACGTTAAATTGCAACTATTATGCATTCCATTTGATAAATATGAATGCAAAGTTACATAACAAGCTATTAAATCGTCAGATGCAATATTGTTCTCGGTTAAATTAATGATCGCGATATGCAATATGACAGACGTTTAAGATTATATAAGGATAAAAATTTGCTTTTATCAGAAAAAAATCTTATAAATTATTAGAATGGTGTGTTATTGAGATATTATAAAAAGTAAGCTAATTATAGTAACGCAAAACTCAAAACATATTAATTGATGTTCATTATTTCTAATAATGAGCAATATGATAACAATAAATATAATACGGGGATGAAAAAAAGAGTGCGCGTAAGGTTCACACGCGATTGAAGTAAAACTTATTTGCTACTTTACAAGATTTAAGTAGAAATAAATACATCATATAACAATTTTAAATAATATTTATTAGAAATATGGTAACACTCGTGATGCACACATTTATTAGTGTCAACTATTATACACTTTTATATAATGATAAATTATAAATTACATATTTATAATAGCAATAAAAATATGTATAATATTCAGAAACAATAATGAAATTAAAGTCATACTTCAAATTTGATATGATCGGTTTGTCATTGTAATTAGCATTTAGAAATGAACCTTCATTAGAGAAATGAAGTAATTGCTAATTAATAAATTCTATAATATTCGTTCACACAGTGGATTATGTTAAACAACGCCTAAACAAATATTGTTTTCGCAACTTCACTCATCATGTAATACTTGTGTTTGAAAGAACTTCATGTAATTAAAATTAACGTACATTTATTGACTGATGGTATTTTTTGTTACTTTTGTGCTGGCGATATAATCTCATTCTTTGAACAGCTGTAATATCTGTTTTGCCTAAAAAATATTTTCCATTTCAATAACTTCAAAGATTTATAAAAACTACGAATAATATAGAAATTATTTCATTAAACTTATGTTTAATACACGGCGCAAATGCTGCATTTGTTTTATTGATTCAGGCATTTTTCATGAAATCAAGATTTGTACTACAATGTAACTTTAAAATGTTTCTTTATCTATGCCGATTTCTTTGTTGATATCGGTACGCATACAACGTTGATGCCGGTACGCATACAACGTTGATGCCGGTACGCATACAACGACAGATCTCTCGACAAATACGCGACGACTAATCACAATCGACCCGTATAGAAATGATATCATCGAGAGTGAATGACGAATCATTGGCACTCGACTCTTATCTTATCTTATCTGCCGTAACGGACTTCCGTTGCATTTGTACGGATTTACACCCTAGACGCGCCTAAAGAAGTTTTACTTAGAAATCTCTGATTTAATCGCTCGAATAAATTCCAACTAAATTTCCCTATTTAGATTAGATTCTTTTCATTATGTTTATTTTATGTAAAATCCCAAACTGTACGTGGCCTATAGTTCATAAATTATTAAAGATAAAAGAGTCGCCCATATATCCCATACTGACTGCTGCATCGTATGAAATATGTTTGAAAAGTTAAAGTTTCTGAAACTCGCCCGGAGTACTCCGGGTGGATAGGTACTCCGGGCGGCGGTTTTCATTAATAAACTTGCAGTATATCCTAATGTGAATATATCCGAGGATAGAGGAAACTGGGTGATAAAAAAGTGGATATGATTTAATTTTTGTGGATATTTTATGCTGAGATATAGATATTTTGATTTATTTCTAGATTTTTCACCAATAATTTACATAATCATAAACTTCCCGAAGACGAAGTTTGTTTTTGCGACAAAATTCATTTTGCATATTCTATGTTTAATCTACACTTTAAGTCACTCTTGTTTGTGTCATCGTTTGAGACCAAATTTAGAAAATTATGCGTTTTTTGTATAGTGAAGGAAATACATTTTTGCATACAAGACTAGGTCTTTTGTCTGGGTATGTCGGACGCAATACCGCCTTCACGGAAACCGCCATTAGGGGGGAGGATTTAGGATGTTATTAATCTATAATTTAATTTAATTAAATAATTTTAAACCCATTTCAAAAATGGTATAAATGCAGACTAAAACCTCCGCTTTTCTCTTGCCTTTGAGAACAAAAAAAAACCGCCGTTACGCATTACTTTGTGGGGGGAGGATCTAGAATGTTAACAATCTAATATAAATATGTGTATGTGAGATACTTTTAGACGTTTCTTCGACGTTTAATTAAATGATTTTAAACCGATTTCAAAAATGGTACAATATCGACTAAAACCTCTGCTTTGCCCTTGCATCTGGTTCCGACGGAAACCGCCGTTAGGCATTACTTCGTGGGGGGAGGATCTAGAATGTAATCAATCTAATATAAATGAGTGAATGTGTGTGTATGTAAGCTGATGTTTGACGTTTAGTTGAATAATTTTAAACCGATTTCAAAAAATTTGATATCCAATGAACGCGATTACGATCAGTCAAACCGTTTCTTTATGGATAACAGAAAAATGCAGAACTTTGCGTCCGAATTTTTGCAAAAAAATTCAACCTTTAAAAGTTTTGAAAATTCATACACTTTTTGAAAGATATCATTTGGAAGTTGCGATGATTAGTTTTTTTTCAAAAATCTGTCAGGCCTCTCCGGGTTTTTTCATAATTGCTTCTTTGATATTTCTGAAAATTTTGTACAATGCTTGAAAATATCTAAAAATTGTCTGAAGATATTACAAATTGTCTGAAAATGTTATGGATTATATAGGAATAACAACATAAATAATTTAGAACAAAAAATTGAGGTTTTAAGTTCAGAAAAATAGAATATCATATATAAAGATTTCCCTGAATGTATTGTAAATTGTCCAAAAATTTCCCAGAAATGTTGTAAATTGTCCTGAGGAATAGTAGATTATCTAAAATTGTTGCATATTGTCCGAAAAATTTGAAAATTTTATTGGAATTGCGATTGATGCAGCTTTTACAAGAAATATTGACTTAAACCCAAACATTTTAAGACTAATTAATCTATATTTTTGTACTTTAATTCTATTGTGTTAATCACTCCTTTTAGTTATATTTTTATTGGACGATTTTCCTTTTAACTTGTAATATTTCACTATCATTATATTCTCATTATAATGCAATTTATTCTATTTCTTGTTTTTGTATGTTAATTTACATCCGTACTTATTTTTTTCATTTTAGTTTGTAACTTTTAATAATCTATTTTTATTATTAAATATAGTCTCAATAGAATTCTTGTTTCTCCCACTAATTAAAATTAAATAAAATTTTGACTTTTTTGTAATATTTAATTATTATAAATCTTTGTCAAACCTATTATGATGTATTTAATTTTACCATTTACCTATTGCACTTTTTGCATTTGGTAGCTATTTGATTTCTTTATATATATATATTTATTTAAACTCTATTCCACTCATAGAAAACAATTATAGTAAATTATATATTTTCTTGACGATATATTGAATTATGTTGCCTGTATTAGGTATTATTATATTGTATATTATAAATAGTGCAGTAAGAATAGTGTATTAAGTATTTACCAACTTTGCCCTAAAATTTAATTTTTGAAATTCCGTACGTTTAGTGCAATTTTTTATGAAATAATAATTCAACTGATTATGAAGATGTGTATGTAATTTGATTACAAATTTTTTTAGAATATTAACAATTCTCTTTAATTTTTTTTGAGAAAATTCTAACTTTATATACAATTGAAATATAAAATTACGAATATATTAACAAATTAGTTAGTATGATAATAGTATTATTAGAGTAAAAGTTTAGAGCAAATAATGTTTTTTTTATTATCTCTGTTATTTACAACTGTCCAGTAAAGGACATTGAAATAATGTGAAGTAAGGTTACGAACAAAAACACAAACCACATAGTAGTATTGAAATTTATGTAAAAATGTTAATATAATATGAGACATACCTTTTTTCAATTTTTAGACGATTTAAAATATGTTTGATTCATTATTCCAGAAGTTCACCAATGGTTTCCACTGAAGTTGTTCACAAATGTGTCCAATAAAATGAATGTTCATTATATAAAACTGTATACTTAATATTTTTTATTTTAAAGGACATGTTCGTTTAATTTTTTGTCCAGTGGTCCCCTTGTATATATATATATATATATATATATATATATATATATATATATATATATATATATCCTTTCTCCCTATATTGCCTTTGAAATATCCACGGATCGTATTTATGCAAGAAAAGTTGTGCAGTCCGGGACGATCCGGCATGTTGATTATTTGCCTAGGGCAACCGGAATTAAGTTGAAGGCCATTGAAAGTTCCGGAAATTTAGTTAGAGCTTTTTGAACATTTGAATAATTTCTAATTTATCGCCGATTTATACGTTTAATTTGATTTAGTCGAGTTTGCTCGGCGGAATAAAGCACTCAATTATGCTGGAAACTAATACTCAAACTCTATGAATAAAAATAATTATTATACTAGAGATTTGTAAATTGATTACTAAGAAAATTTTATTGGTATTTTACACTAGTATCAATATTAAAAAATAACAAGTTTTATTATCTGACATAGTTTTAAAAACGAATTTTCAGACTGTTTCTAATAAAGGTTTCAGATTTTTATGATAAGATTCTTTTCTTTGTAATGAATCAGATAACCTGAAAGTTATAAGTAGGAAAAGCTAAATAAAAAATATATTAATAATAATAAGTTATAGTAATGAGGAATAATAAGTAATAGTAATAAGCATAGTAAGTTTAATCAGGTTATTCAAGAAAATTTAATGAAAGATATGAAAGATTCAATCAAAAATGATTTTGAGGTGTATTAATTAATAGTGAAAAGTAGGGTTTGTCTGTTTTCAAAAACCGTTTTAGAAGATCAATATGGAATGTAAAAATTGATTTTTAGTAGAAAAACCCAGGTTTAAAATGATGATTAAGACTTAAAAAATCTAGAAACAAAAAATGTATCACATTGATGAAAACACTGTAGCAAATTGATAGCCACCTTTTGTTTCATTACTATGAAAATATTTATACTCCACTTAAATATTGTAAAGACTAAATTGCGTGTGAAAATTTATTATCAGTGAAATCAGTTAATAATTTTAGTCAAAAACTATTTTTAATCGTCCAAAATTTTCTGCTAGTATTATTAGTTAGAATTATTCCAGTAAGTAGTTTTTTTTATAAAAATTGAAACCTGTCAAAACCGTTTTCTAAAAAAATACTATCTGAAAACCGGTTTTCTAAAATGTCGGTTTTTGTATAAATCTCAAGATCTATTAGCTTGAGCAAGAATATTGCATAAAAGAGAAGCGCAATACTTAACTTGGATGCTAAAGCATTCATAGTATATAACGATTAAAATATGATAATTTGGCTACCCCCATGTGTACCCAGAGAGATGTGCTGATCAGTTTTCAGCAAAGGCAGGTCCAGCCGTTTTGCAGATACGGAGCAAAGAGTGCAGAAAATTGAAATCAAGTTTTTGAGAGAACATTGAATGACCTAAAAAACATTTAATTCGTAATAACGTGGAGAAGTAGTGATTAGTTTTTGTCAATGGCAGGTTCAGCCGTTTCGGAGATACCGAGCTAAATGTGCAAATAATATTGATGATTCAAAAAACCTTCTGCTTGTTTTAAAATAATAATTCGTTTATATATTTTTTTAAAATAAATATTAGACAACGTAACATCTACTTGAAAACATTTATTATTCCTCGAACATTTCGTTACGCTGCGGGAAGTTCCAGCAATTTGCCTTAAGTCACGATGCTATACACTAATAGTTTAGTAAATTTGTGAAGTGAATTTTATTCAGTACTCATGAAATTTCAACTTACAACCGTCGATTTTGAATTTTTGTCCCCAACCTGCACGAACAAATATTCCAATATCGTCTCTAAACTGATACAAATTTCAATATTAACCAAATTTCTACTGTATTCCCGAAATGTAAATAAGTTCATATGTATTTTGTCTATATTTATTTTACCTATCATCTCGAATTTTGTATATTCGGTTATCTAACCCTCCCCATGGCGAGAGGAATATATATTTGCAGAATACAATTTCGTATTATGGAGCCGCTCGGCACATGTTTTCGAGTTAAACTTATAAGCCTCTTTGAAAACAAAAAACATACAAGGATTTACACAATGAAATAATATTATGAAAGATTTTTTGTTCGGGGGATGATATGCTGATGTTTCTCGTGTAATATACCAGATGGATTTAATTTCGGGGATTTTGTAAAGAATCGCCGCCTTTGATAGAATTGTATATTTTACTGTTGAAGGGCAGTGAATTTCATTGGGTCATTATCATTATGTTTGCACATAAATTAAAACTAGGTGCAAGTGGCATTTTGTCTGATGACAAGTTGCACAAATTTCACAACATTTGTGACTTAATCAATAAAAAATCAATATATGATATGGAATTTTAGACTACACTAATACTACTGATCACAAGCTTAAGAAAAGGTTCACGTTTTCGGGCGCACGAATCAACCGATTTGAATGGTTCAAAAAACAATCGATTCCTATTGGTAGGGAGATGTGCTGACTAGTTTTTGGCAAAGGCAGGCTCAGCCATTTTGTAGATACAGAACTAAATGTAAAATTGGCAGTTTTTGAGAGAACTAAGCAACCGATTTGAATGATTCAAAAAACAAGTCCTTTCGGAAAAAAATTATTTGAATTTAAAAAAAAATTGTATATCGAAAATAATTCAGATTTTAAACACAAATTCTGGCTAAAGGTCAAAGTTTTGTTACGGTACCAAAAGTTCCAGCAATTTGTCTCAAGGCACAATGCCATACACCACTAGTTTATAATTAATTATTGACCGTTAAACTTTATATAACGATCTATAAGTATGTAATAAACAAATATTTCGTAGGATCTCTTAGTTGTTCTCTTTCTGTATAAATGTAAATTCTGTGGAAAATAACTTTTCCTGGTAAAACATGTGTAGGATTTATACCCCGTTATATGTATATATATACACATATGAAAACAATAGAAAAGCAGATTAAAATATATGGAAAACGTGAAACTGAACCGAAAATATATTTATAAGCACAACATGATACAGGTACGACGTGAGAGATTTTCTCACAAAAGAAAATGAATAAACGATTATATGCAAAATATACAGGGCACGAGAAATTTATTTCATAAAGACAATAACTACGTGCCAGGAATTCGAATAACATTTTATATATATATATATATATATATATATATATATATATATATTTCTACCTGAGCTGATATTTTATTCCCTATGATGCAGGTTTGCGAATGAATTTCTGTATTGTATGTAGGTACTTACTTTATTTCAAATTCAAAATGCAGTACCAAAACCTAGTTGTTTCACATTTTAATTCACAAATTTTATCACGTGAATATATTTTAGTACATTTTATTTTTACCCTTATGTGGTATTTGAAATATTAATTGCTATTTAATATTTTTTTAATTATTTATTAATAAGCCGAAATCAGAATAATCAGTAATCTATGAGCGAAATTAGTATACGATAATAATATGAATATCAATTCTTTAAAACGTGTTAAAAAAATTATCTCAAACTGTAGACGTTATTTTCTAAAAACTAGTTGAATTTTTCCTAGGTATATAGTATAAGTTATATAGATACTTTTATTTCTGACTTTTAATTGAAAAAATGAATGAAAAAAAATTATCTCAAACTGTGGGCGTTATTTCCTAAAAACTAATTCCAGCTTCATAAATTGTTATTAATTTTTTACTAGTTATATAGTTTGAAGTTATACAAATACTTATATTCGTGACTTTTAGATATTATTGTTTATATTTCCAGTTAAATATCCAGCATTTTTATTTTTCGATTTTTGCATAAAAAATATAAAGAGTTTATATATAAGGAGATTCTCATTGAAAATATTGATATATTGTTTCTCATTTTACGTCAAAATAAAGTACCTGTTGTTATTCATTTACTCCGATTTATGAGGAAGCTTCAAACATTTTTAAAATTTTTGAATAAAATTAGAATGGTTTTTCAAATATAAGTTGTTAAAATAGAGTAAAAATTAAAATATCATTCAAGTTTAAGTATCTCGTCAATTTACAACCACAAAAGATACTCGTTTTGTGGAACAAAATATAATAGCAATTAGTAGTAATTAATATATATTTATATTTGAAATATTTTGAAAATCGAATTAGTTTTGATTCCGGTGCATTACATTCATATATAAAAAAATGCAACTAAATTGACTGGCTTAATGAGACTATCATTTTATAGAGCACAAATCTAAATTATCTTTTGATAGTCTATAGTATAGACTCTACACCAACTTATAATATTATGACCAAAGCAAATTACCTTGGTTTTTTCATAACAACATTATAAATGACAACCTAAAAATTTTGCTCAATATTGTAGTAGGTGGAGAGCAATATTGACCATCATGCAAAAATAACCATTGGAAACCACCATTGGTACATTTGCGTAATTTTCTACAAAAAATGAAAGGTTTCAAGGCAAAACTGGTAACTTTACAAAATCATATAAAAAAGTATTTTTTGTGGAATTTTGGTTGAATTAGACCTTGATCCGTCTAAAGAACTAGTAGTGTGTCTATGTAACTTCTATCATATCTAACAAATTATTGCACACTAGTCCATATTAACTGTACCTAATAAAATGAATTTTATACCCATCATGAATTTCATAATAAAACCGTCATTTCTTCGTTTGCTGACTGCAAAATTTTCTTAGCACATTTATAGTTGAGTATATAAAATAGCAAAGTTAGCACTAAATGCTTGGTTCACAATGTAGCCCATAAAGAATATTAACGGTTGCCTTTTTATAGTTCGAAAATGTTCGTTTTATCCGTTAATGTAATATGGCAACATTTGTTCGATACAGAATCTAAAAGTTACTACCCATTTCCAGTAATTTATTTTCTGCGGTATCGGTTTAGAGTTTCTCGTAGTAGTTTTTAAATTGATAGTGAAATAAATGGGGGAAAATTATAGGTTTGTAGGTATTTGGAGATATAGTTAAATTTACATGACATTAAATTTGTTGATATAAAACCTAAATTCAATAAATAAAATACACAAAATTAGTGGTAAATACGTGCAGGCATTAGGTAAAACTTAAAACAAAATTTGACAGGACTAGTGGGGTGCATGACATCGTGCCTTAAGGCAAATTGCTGGAATTTCCCGTACAAAAAATTATTTTTTTTTTTAAAAGATCAACACATTGAAAAAAAATTACTCTGAAAAATTAGAGTTTTGAGAAACTATAAATTTTTCGCAATTTTTTTTTTTTTTTGAAAAAAAAAATACTTTTCTAAGAAAAGTGTCGTATTTTGAAATATTTTGCAAATTCTGAACTTTTTTTCAAAGCAATCGTACTGCTTTAACTGCATAGACGATATATCGAAGCGGATAAGCGCCGCGCCGCCGTCTAACGGATAAGCATTGGTACGGAACCCATAGAAATGTAAACAAAATTTATACTTATTGCTAAAATCTCTGTAAAATATCTGATAATTTGGTGTGCTTATGTCTAATGATCATTTTTGACCGCCAGATGGCATTTTTTTATTTTTTTAGTACATCTCCGAAACCGCTAGACCTGCCTTCATGAAAATTTGATCAGTTTTTCATCTTGTTAATACAAGTAAAATATTTTTTGAATTATTCAAATCGGATGCTCCGTTCTCTTAAAAACTGAGTTACCGTTTTTGGCACTCCTTGCCCCATAACTTCGAAACGGCTAGACCTGCCTTCGACAAAAACTAATCAGCACGTCTCCTTATCAATGTTTTTTTGGATTATTCAAATCGCTTCATCCGTGATCCCAAAATCGTCGACGAAAATTTGTATCCGAACACACATACATTCAATTTGTCTAAGGTATGCCAAAATATTCAGAAACCTCTAAAACGTAAAGATATATAAAAATTTTCATTTTCGATTTTTTTGCGATTACTATCACTTACCCTACGGTATGTTAAAAATTATAATGTTTTGATAATAACTGCTTTGAATGTATATAAATTCTTTTTTTTTTGTAAAAAAACATTAAGTAGTACATATTATTGATTTTGATCAGGTGATATTCTATTCCATATATTCAATTGACAGTAAAGTAATATGTTGATATACTTTTAATTAAATATGAAGATTAGATTAAATTAATGTTAAATATTTTTATCAAAACACTATATTTTTTATTAAAACTGCTCTTTCAAGACATTTATTATTAATTTAGTTTTTGTGGTAATGTACTATATATTATTAATTAAATATTAATTTAATTGCTGCATTCAGTTGGATCCAAACTACATTTTTATAGAATATTATTATTAATTAAATTATATACAATTAATTAATTTTTTATTAATGATTTGTCAGAAGCTAATTTAAATATTAATTTAATTTAATATTTTGATCTATTACTGTTTTTATAATTTTAATTCTAATACTATAAACAGAATTAATATATTATTTTTGATGTAATACTTTATTAAATACCCAACAAAAAGTAGCTAAATTTTGTAAACAAATTTCCTTAAATTTTTTAAAAAAAAATTCAAAATAAAAAAGTTTATATGATTCAATTAAATTCAAATATTGCTAATTTTGAATGTGCTATCTTTATGATTCTAATATTTTGCAATGCTATTACTAGGGAATAAATCTGTGAAAATGCAACGGAAGTTGCGTTACACCCAAACTGTTCCATTAGATTTTAAGGTTACAACGTAGTACAAATAATGATTTAATAAAAAATGCCTGAATCAGAAGAATATTTTACTCTGTCCCCCGTAAATAATTATAATGAAAATAATGAAACATTTGTGCCTTGTACGAAATGTATGTTTATTGAAATAATTTCAACATTATTTGAAGTTTCTATAAATATTTTTTAATCAAGACAGATACTACAGCTGCTCAAAGAATGAGATTATATTGCTTGCGAAAAAGTAAAAAAAATACAAGCAATCAATGAATGTATATTAATTTTAATTACATAAAGTTCTTCAAACACAATTACATCATGAGTGAAATTGTGAAAACAATATTTGTTTAGGCATTGTTTAACATAATCCACAGTGTGAACAAATATTATAGAATTATTAATCAGCAATTACTTGATTTCTCTAATAAAGGTTCATTTCTAAATGCTAATTACAATGACAAACCGATCATGTCATGTTTGAAGTATGACTTTAATTACTTTATTGTTTTTAAATATTATATATATTTTTAATGCTATTATAAATAAATAATTTATAATTCATCATTATATAATTGTGTATAATAGTTGACACCAATAAATGTGAGCATCACGAGTGTTACCATATCACTAATAAACATTATTCATTATTACTTAAATTCCATCTTGTACAATAGCAGAAAAGTTTTACTTCAATCACGTGTGAGCACGCGCACTCTTTTTTTATATTTACTTGGATTTTATGATTTTAAAAATTGAAGTAACAATAAAATATTATTCGTTAAGCGGTATCATAGTTAATTTGAAAGTGAAATTTATGCAACTAGTTTACCTATTAATACTGTAATAATATAAAGACCTTGCTTAATTCAATTCAATTCAGGAAAGATATATTTCATTATATATATATCGGAAATTAAATAACATCGCCAATTAATAATATATTTAACCTTTAATGCAGTGATATATTTTATAAATTTATTTGAACAATTATGTCACATTGCCAAAAACCATCGGTCAAACAAAACTCTATCCTCATTTTTTATTTTTCCGCCGCTTACTAAATTTGACGCGACCTGCCAATCTTCCACATATAGAATTGGTACTTAAACGAACAATATATTTAAAGTAAATGAGTTCAGTACCCAAGGGTAATATACTCTATCAATGTTTATGAGTATAAATAATATATTGGCAAAAAATCAAAAAGTTAACAATTATCTAAAAAGACCACATTTCAATGATTGCAAAAGAAGTAAAGGCTTTGCTGTACCTACCTAACTTTTTCAAATTCGCATTCTAATAAGCCCTACAACCCATATGCATTATAATTAATTAAATTAAATTGCAACCGAACACTCTGGCTTTAAAAAGTGTTCATTATGTCGACGTTGCAGTTGTTGCAGTTGTTGCAGTTGCATTGAAGTTGCTTTAAATTTCAATATGACCATCTCTACCTGCGGGCGCTCTCTCTTTGTAATTAAACAGTTGCTCCTTTTGCCGGCGCCCGGGGGCGAATGTAATTACAAATTACTAGGCCAATTTAAGCCAATATATACATATATAGTGGATGGAAGTCTTTAGCTGAAATTACGCACGTTACCGACGAGCAAAGAAACATTGTTGGCGAATTTGCACTCAGTAGTAACATACTAAGAGAAATACTTAGTGGAAGGTAACAATTAGTGTACAATTTTAGCTAGATATATTCATACTGATTCATATGCTAAATAATTTGTAAACTAGTGCGGTGCATGGCATCGTGCTTTAAGGCAAGTTGCTGGAACTTCCCGTACCGTAATTAAAAATCTTGGTACGGAACCCAACAAAAGTTCCACACAATGTGTACATATTATTAACATCTCTATAAAATATCTTACAATTTGATGTACATATGTCCAATAAACATTTTTGACCGCCAATTGACATTTTTTTAACTTATTTTTATTGAGAGTCTATAACCGCTGAACCTGCCTTCCCAAAAATTTGATCAGTTTTTTATCTTGTCAATATAAGTGAAATGTTTTCTGAATTATTAAAATCGGACGCTTCGTTCTTTTAAAAACCGATCTAACATGTTTAGCACTTTTTCGCCAAAAACTAATCAGCACGTCTCCTTATCCATACGAATCGAATGTTTTTTGAATTATTCAAATCGGTTGATCCGTGTTCCCGAAATCGTCGACGAAAATTTGTATCCGCACACACATACATACATCCATTTTTGCTAAGTTATGCCAAAATATTCAGAAACCTTTGAAACGCAAATATATACGTAACGTAAACAAAATTATTTTATTTCGATTTTTTTCGATTACAATAACTTGCCCTTTAACAGAAAGTTAAAAAATAAAATTTGTTTATCTAAATGTGTAGACTTGTACGTAAGTGTTGCAGCAATGCCCACGAGTTGCGATTTTAACTTGAGATTGCGTTTCAGAACTAGTTGTGCATGGCATCGTACCTTAAGGCAAAATGAAAAGTCGAATATTATAATTTTTAAAAAACATTCAATTTTTTTGAAACTGAAACAATTAGATTTTTGAGAATTTTGATGTTATGGAAATATATATTTGAATATTTGATGAATATAAAAGTGACAAAACTTTGTTTAAAAATCCATGGATAGGATATCTTTGAAAATTCGATTAAAATATCATGGATATATCCATGGCTTTTTTCAAAAATTTGATTTTTTTAATATTAATTTTTTTCCAAAACAATCGCGCTGCGTACCTGTTTTAGAGACAAAATTTCGAAACGCGTAAGCGCTGCATTGCAGTTTAACGAATGAATATTGGTACGGAATCCATAGAAATATAAATAGAATTTATTCTTATTATGAAAATCTACTATAAAATATCTTATAGTTTGATGTACATATGTCTAATGATAATTCTTGACATTTTTTTTACTTTTTATATTGAATCTCCGAAACCTGAAGCTTTTTCAACAATTTTATCAAGTTTTTCATTTTGTCATTACAAACAAAATGTTCTTTTGAATCATTCAAATCGGACACTCCATTATCTCAAAAACTGAATTACCATTTTTGGCACTTTTGCCCTGTATCTTCAGAAAAGCTAGACCTGCCTTTGCCAAAAACTAATCAGCACGTCTCCTTATCGACAGGAATCGAATATTTTTTGAATCATTCAAATCAGTTGATTCGTATTCACCAAATCGTAGACAAAAAATTGTATCCAAACCTACATACACTTACACACACTTATATCCACTTTTTCTAAGGTATGCCGAAACGTTCAAAAACCTTTAGAACGTAAAGATATGCAGAAATTTCCATTTTCTCTTTTTTGGCGATTACTATAACTTACCCTACGGAAAGTTAATTTTAAATCAAGTGGAAATTTGATATCATACTACTAGATATCGAGCTGAATTAGGTTTGGATTGAATCCAAGACTAGTGCTATCCCACATCTACAATCAATTTAAATTTATTCAATGGAAGTGCATAATGTGTAGTAGATTTGAACGGGAATAGAAATATTTAGTAAATAGCATTTAGGTCACAAAATTATCTGAGTTAGAATTTAGAATTGCATTTTTGGATTAGAATTAAGCATTTCTTGGGTTCAAGGTAGTAAATTTGTATAAATACATCACCCTTTGATGAAATGTCCTCAATCCACAAAAGTTAAATTACAATTTCCCCTTAAAATCCTTCAACATCTCGATCAATTCGATTGTTATTCGTCCATGTAACAACTTCTCCCAGGATGATATCAAATCGTGATCGGATTACCTAATACATTTTCTTCCTGGCACACATTTAAACGAGTTGGAAATGCACGTGGACGTGCACGTGCACGTGTAAATGCACGCCGAGAGCAAAATGCACCACGCGCCACCCATATGCAACTGCACCGAATCGGGATCAATATAATAGATAATATAATAAAATTTAAACGTGATCCATCCAGGGTGGTTAGTATCAAAGATTGGAAAATATCTAGTGTATTTCTAGCGTAAGGTTCACACGCGATTGAAGTAAAACTTCTTTGCTATCGTACGACATGGCATCTAAGTTAAAAATAAATACATCATATAGCAATTTTGAATGATGTTTCTCAGAAATATGGTAAGTAACACTCGCGATGCACACAATTTTCAATGACAAACATTATACTATATAATAAAAAGTTCTAAATTATGTATTTATAATAGCATTAAAAATATTTATAATATTTGAAAACAATAATGTAATTAAAGTCATACTTCAAATACAGCATGATCGGTTTGTCATTGTAATTAGCATTTAGAACTTGAACCTTGAAGAGAAAAACGAAGTAATTGCTGATTAATAAATTCTATAATATTCGTTCACACAGTTGACATCTGTAATATAACAATTTTGAGTAATTTCCATTATGAAGTATATCTGTATATAAATCATACACATCTACACAAACTATTGCTGTACTTATTTTCTTGTTTAGAGTTATAAATCTGAATATGAATTCATTCTTTTTTATTTATAATTATTGATAAAAATATGCAACTTTGCAATACTTTATGTTCAGGATCTCGAAATGAAATCGTAAGCTTTTACATTTGATCGAGATCAGTTGTTCCACTTGTAATGTAATTAAAATTTTACATACAATCATTAACTGTTTGTTTTTTGACTATTTCGCTGGCGATGCAGTTTCATTTTTTGAGCAGCTGTAGTATGTGTCTTGCCTATGAAAATAATTTCTAAAAATATATAGTAACCACGAATAATTCAAATTATTTCAATAAACTTACGTTTCTTACACGGCATAGATTTTTCATTTGTTTCATTTTTTTTACTATATGGGAGGACATACTACGTATAGGCATACAATCAAAGCAATAACACTCACGCGATACGACGACCAATCACAATCGGCCCGTAAAGAAATGATATCATCGAGAGTGCATGACGAATCATTGACACTCGACTCGGCCGTAACGCTTTTTTCCGTTGCATTTTCACAGATTTACACCCTAGTCTAGCCTAAGGAAGTTTTGCTTCAAAATACTTTTTTTGTGGTTTAGTGTTTGGAACTATGCTCAGCAAATCCGAGGTTTCTTGATGTCAAATAGTAGTGACCTAGGTATTCACATGGAAATATAATAGCAATATGTGAGAATGTTTCTTTTAGGCATTGCTGAATCAGGAAAAAAATTCCAGTATTACAGAAATTCCAATAATAATTTTATCAGAAGAGGTGGGACAACAGTTTGTGGTTGTCATTTGAAAATCCACATTGTTTAAGCACTGAAAGTCATAATACTCATTGCTAAAACTAATCAGCACTAATTCCCATAAGTAAGAATCGAATGTTTTTTGAATAATAATTCAAATCGGTTAGGCTCCCAATAACGTCTACGAAAAACTGTGTCCGCACAGAAATACAGATACACACACACGTACACACATCCATTTTTTCTAAGGTATGCTAAAATGCTCTGAAATCTTTGAAACGTAAAAATATGCAAAAATTTTCAATTCCATTTTTGGACGATTATAATAACTTATCCACTGGAAGTTAAAAATTAGAACAATTAGTTTTATGGGCATATTTTCGGATTAGCCTACTTTTCAAGTTTTTGCCAAAAAATCCGAGTTTATGTTTTCTAGACAAATATGTGTAAGCTAAACTTTTACCAAATGTTGTGTCCCACGATGCAGAATGGCTTAACACAAAACAGATATGATACACTAATAAGTTACTTATGTATTGCATATTTGCTTATGCAATTCAATTGATTTATGCTATAAATTAATTTGCTAGTTAAGTTACTTTAAAATGTTTAGATTTTTGAACTCTTTTGAGCTCCCAATTTTATGTATTTTGGCATTAGAAATCATTCTATTTAAGACCACAACTGGAAAAAGTGTGTTTGTATGACTGTTAGATGAAATTTTACCTCTCGTAGATGTTTTCTAAAATATTGGTGTATCGATTTCTAAATTTTAAACACTATTTGATGAAACTCGATGAGGACTTGTTGATTATTTTGTGTAAAGATTTGCACAACAGAGCAGTATTTTGTATAATGAGAAGTTAAAAGCAAAAAACAAAAAACTTGTTCTAATATTAAATTTTTCTATCTAAAGATTTGAGCCGATTTTGGAAATTCAAAGACTGTTGAAAGAAATCAGTTGGGAATGACGATTATTAGATTTTACGTGGTAAAGATCGGTGTGGACATTTCTCCGTACTTTGATTTTTATTTTTTTTTTATTTTTAAATTTTTTAATTTGTGGTCTAAAATATTGCCAAAAGTTATAAAAATATTCAAGTTTGGTAAAATGTCCTGCTCTGTCCAAAACGATATTAAAAAACTCAAAACTTTTATACCATTACTCGAATGTAACTAGTATATGTTAAATGTAATTGGCTAAGTGGATTGTTTATACCTATTCAAGAGTGCTACTTACATCTAATTTTTTTAAATAAATTTTAATGAGGAGCAAATGAGTAAATAAGTAAAATAATGAGCTTGTGTTGATATTAATTTATTACACAAATATTTTGATATTTAAAAATTAAAACACTGCTTTGTTTAAAAAAGTATACAACAAACACAAATTCAAATCCAGTAATTTACATTGAGAAACTTTTCCTAAATTGTCCTTAATCCAGTAAGTGAATTCTATAAAATAACTTCAGATCGCAAAATTGGTTCAGATATCGTATCTTCTCTACGTATTTTTTTCTAAAAGCGTCGAATATTCGCTTGCATAGTTCCAGAATCGAACATCAATAATTCATATTTGGTATCTTTTATCTGAATCGAATGGAAGCGACAAACTTTTGCCCGTTTTCAAAGTTTCTGGGAACAAACAATATAAATGAAATAATGGACTACAATTCGCGCAGTCTAATGCTTAGATAGATTACGATTTTAAAAAGTTTTAAATTATACTATTAAAAGATACAGTTTTTCATTGAATTGGTATCATTAAAATAATACTTCATCAAGTAATGTATAAACGGCTAAAAATTTGTCTTTTTTTATTTTTTATGGGAGATACTGAAAAGACAACAGTCGTAAACAAATCATAAATCAACTACTTATAATTTATTACCTATATTCAGTCATCTTATCGCAAAATGATTGTTTTCTTCTAATCATAAAAATATTGGAACATCACACTTCATTTTCGGTATATGATCAGGAATAATTATTAATAACTAAGAAAATATATGATTATATAATAGCTAAATTTTCTTAGATACCAGTATTCCTCTATTAAAACTATTAGAGCTTTTTGAGCAAAGAACAATGGCAATTTGCTTTGTACTTGAAAAGCTATGTCGCTACAACTGCAGCTTTCCTTGCTATTCATTAGGGCTTATAACTTTTAGTTTATTCAGCTGAGTGAAAATGGAAGTAGCTGCAAACTGTACTTTTGAGAGGAAGAAGCAAATTACTTCAGAAAGAATGTTGAAATTTACTTAGATCTACAATCATAATTTTTATTAAATCTAGCAAATGAACCATCAAATTTATAATAGATGATTGATCTTGTGATCTAGATGATTGAATTGCGCTCTATCTAAACTTTAATATTAAGAGCTAAAACTTTCAGAGAATTGTTTTTTATTAATTTGGAACCATTGAAGCCCTTGGGAGCAAGGAAATTTGAAATTGACCATTTTAAGGACCACCCTAATATATATATATATATATATATATATATATATATATAAGTATATATCGGTAGTCATATACTAGTATCATTAGATATCTTAGATAAAAAAATTTATATTTTTGTGGAAAAAACTGTTTCAACAATGTGGCATTTTGTTAATGTGTAATTGCGATACAATCCTTAGTTCCATTTCTACACAAATGAAATCTAAGTTTATTTGTGACCGCCTCAGGAACTTGGTATATCACAATAATTGCTCTAATTGCGAACTTTTTTATTTTAAAGAAACTAGCCAAAACCTGAGTAAATGTGTTCATCAAAATAAAAATAACTCAAAAAATCCCAAACAATTTAAGACCGAGCATATTAATAATTTAAGCCATAATATAGATTTTTTTAACCCAAATATTTCATATTTTGAAGAGAACGTAATTAAAAGAAGATTTGCTGAGGGGTTGTTTTTGCAATTGCATAACGACAGGGGCAAAATCAAACACTTCGACAAAACGGCCCTGAACGAAACAAACACGTGGTTCCTAATTAGCGTATCAAAATTTCTTAAAAAATGACTAGATCCCATCCTTTTTTAAGTTTCCCGTAAAATTTGAACATATGCTAAAAACTGCTTCAAGAAAAAATGTGACATTTCTATCTTAAACTCCCAACAGTAAATACATAGTTTCAACAACTTGTTAAGTTATCATGTTTATTTGTGTATTTTACCATCTGTGATGTTAAAAAATATATATTTTATCAATATGCACATACTCATACCACGGATCCAATGTTTTCTTATGTTATATTAGGACATAAAATTGCAAGTTCGAAAATGAGAGTTTTCAGAAATTGATTTAAAATCCATACGTTTCGACTAGCATCTTCTCATTCAGTGGCAATCAATATAACTTTAAAAATTTAAATTAAATAAATAATATGTAAGAAATTTTAAAGCAAAACAATTATAATGATAAAAACACTTAGAAAATATTAACATTTTTCACTCACTTCGATCTCGTGAAAAAGTCATGGTTAATAGTCCATGGTTTCGCCAATTTCAAACATGTAAAAAATTAAAAAATGTTAGTGTATCAGATAAATTGCTCAAATTGCTAACTTTTTATATTGGAGTAACTAGCCAAAACCTGAGTAAACGCTTTTATCAACGTTCAATATACTCAATTTTTTATTCCTAGGAGTATTCAACAGTCTGAGTAAATTAAAATTAAAAAATTACAAAAATCTAGTTGAAGGATTTACATATAAATATTATTATAACTTATCTCTCCTTTCTCTATCTAATTTGCTCTAGATACAATTCCAAAAACTTTTGAATCGACATAGACATTAAGAGATATAGAGCATTGGCAATTATTTTATCATTAAGATCCTCTTGGCAAAAAGTTACATCATTTGTTGGCTGGGTTATCGTTGTTCCCTGAAAGCTTTGCACGATTTAAGCAACTTGTATGCACTGGAAAGGTTGAAATATTGTATTTTGTTGCACCGTTTAAGAGGTAATAAAAGACAGGCATTTTTGTTGGTTGAAACCTAAAATAAATGTAGAATTTAATAGAAAAAAGAGTGCGCGTAAGGTTCACACGCGATTGAAGTAAAACATTTACGTAAAGTAAATACATCATATAACAATTTTGAATAATGTTTATTAGTATTATGGTGATACTTGTGATGCACACATATTTTAATGTCAACCATTATACACAATTATATAATAATAAATTATAAATTGTATATTTATAATGGCATTAAAAATATGTATAATATTTAAAAACAATAATGTAATTAAAGTCATACTTCAAATATGACATGATCGGTTTGTCATTGTAATTAGCATTTAGAAATGAACGTTTATTAGAGAAATTGCTGATTAAAAATTTCTATAATATTCGTTTACATAGTGGATTATGTGAAACAATGCCTAAACAAATATTGTTTTCGCAACTTCAATCATCATGTAATTGTGTTTGAAGAACTTCATGTAATTAAAATTAACATACATTCATTGACTGTTTGTATTTT